>NC_056730.1:285564055-285626555 GCF_019279795.1 Protopterus annectens | reverse complement strand
AATTCTTTGGTAGCAGTAAAGATTTGGAGGATTTCACGCCCAAACATGTTGTTTATTCAGCTCAGCTCGAGCTACCTGACAGTCTGGGCACATGGAAAGTGACCTGAAGCTTCAGAATCAGGCTGGACATTATATCCTTGGCAGGCTATAACCTATATAGCTAAGGCTACTGCAGCAGTGGTCAATATGAAGAACATCGGTTGAAGGCATCAAGTTAAAATGCAGGACTGATATTCCATTTTTAGAGCGCCTTCTGTGTGGAGGCATACGTGAATGTTGAAGGTTGTGCATCAAGGCTGGTAACTCGGCACTTAAAAATCCACTACCAAAACATTAGCGGACCAGAGTTCCGCTGTGGTGACCCCTAACCGGGATAAGCCGAAAGACACAACAAGCCCATCAATCCCTATAGAGGCTGCCTAAAAAAGTTTTACTTCAAAAAATCCGTTATCGAGTATATTAAAGCAATGCAAGAACAACAAAACACTCGCTGACTGGAAATACTCAAATGTGAAATCACCAGTTAGTTACAAAGTCCTTTTTTTTAGGTCACGTTACTGGTTTTTGAACTTGTCACATGATTTATGAGAAGTTATATTATCCTTAATGCAATTGTTTCTAATTAGGTCCTAATGAAGTTCTATTAAATAAAAAGAATGAAAGAGCTTAATTTTTTTTAAATTAGTTTGGTGTTTTGATTTTACATTTGAGTATTTAGAGTCTGTGTGTATTTATCTTTGCTCACACAGAATCTGTGCAGGGTGGAGGGATGTTTAGGGAGAGTAGTCAAACAGGCTTATATGCTGAACTTTCATTTGTATTAAACTGATTGAAGTCTGCATCTTTCTGGGTTATATATTTCATTTGAGTGTGCATATATATTAAGAAATTATATTATAAAAAACTGGTAAAAATATAAAATCCTTGCCATGTTATAGACTACATATGTACGATGTTTCATTGGGAATGTTAATGATGCAAGGATGAGCCACAGTAAAAGTTTTCTGCTGGATTTGATGCTAGTCAAATAAAACTTTCAAAAATCCTAACAAATATGATTGCATTGAGATTAGACTCTAATTGCTGTGGGATCAGGTATAGTCTCTAAGATAAAGGATACAGGACAAGTCAGGGTTTTGCAATAATTCTGTTAAAAGAGAAGGACAAGAGCCCACATGCTTACAGCAAGCCATTTATAACAGTTACAAGCACCATACTTCCCATACTCTGGAACAGACTACCTATCTATGTCAAACAGAGCTCCTCATTAGCACTATTCAAGAAAAATCTTGATGATTGGATGGGTAATAGGAAATTCACCCCCAGGGATCACTTCTGTGGTTCTGCTTGACAGGGACACAGGAAAATAATTTTCTTGGGTGGCGAAAGCCAGGGTACATTTTTGGCTAGGCTTGTATATGCCCTAGGGCCAGTAGCCTAGTACCTACCTATGAACCGTACAATGACAACACAGGGAGTTTAAGAGATGGATGTTTAATCCTTGGTCATTCTGAAGACCTTCAGCAATGACACAGCAAAGCTTCATAGAAAAAGAAATCCATTACCAGTCACCAGCTAGCTACTAGTAGAATGTATTAGGAAATGCATAGATCTGGTCCTTAACAGCATTCAATACAGTCAGTTTACGTATGTGTAGTAGTTCAACACAAAAATGTGCACATGATTTCAAAATCAGGAGTCACCCATAGATGGGTTATTTAGTGAAAAGAATGGAAAAATAAGAGTTAATGATGATACGGGCTCTCAGTTCAAGATATCAACCATTAACATTCTACATGCCTAAACCAAGTCCTGTCACACCGGATGCCCCATCAATACCAGTTCTGGCTCCTGTTAAAGTTAACAGTAACTTTTGAAACTTTTTGCTAAAAGTAAATGAAAGTGTTTTGTGCACATGATGGAGGAAGCATATAAATAACTATTCGTATTCTGATGGTGGAATTCCGCTGTATTAAAAAAGGACAAGCAACAGGTTACCAGCTTCTTTGTAAATTTCTGGTGTTCTGTTGGCACAAAAACAAGCAACAAAATTAATTATTATAAGAACAACACAGCTTCCAACGAGTGCTCTTCATTTTCCTCTCCAATTCAGTGTTTGGCAGCAAGATACTGTGTGAGTGTGTGCATGTACGTGTGTTGGGTTATTATTTTAAAAGTGATGTGGCTTTAAGCGCCCTTGCACCAGACAAACTCTGACGTGACAAGTGACCGTATTTGCTCCATAACCCATCAGCCCCACTTTACCAAAATGAGAGACACATTGTGTGATAAGTGGGCAAAATATGGACACAAGATAAAATGTGATACTGCAAGCAAGTGCAGAACACAGTAAAGGCAAATGGAGCAATGAGTTTCATTTTTTGTAACTTACGGAGCTTCATATAATCTGTGATGATGCCCGAGTGCGTTTTTCTCCCTTTTCCATGACTTTGAGGCATTCAGGAGTTTGTACATATGTAGGTGTTGGAGCTTGTCCGCATGTGGGAGGAGTATGGAAGCTTGCCCCAGCAGAAATAAATGTATGTTTTATGACCATCAGATTGTCCCTGTTTTGAGTTGTGACCTCCAAAGGTTTCAGATGTTTTGGGTTGATTAATCACGTGTCCGTTGCATGAGATTGCAATTATAAATAGTAGATCTTATAAATTATACTGAATTTGTTCTTCTAAATTTCATTATAACTATGAAAAAGTGGCATCCATCAGTAGCATGGAGGAGTTTAAAGAGCAATAAAATTACTGTCATACCTCATAATGTGGCACTTGAAAGCAATATCCATAGTTTGTTTTACTTTTCTTCTTTCTCTCAGTGGGATGATTCAAACTTAGAAATGTTAGTGACCTGGATGAGATGATCAGTGTTGGAAGTGACATTAACTACAGCGGTTTAGTTCATGAACAGTTTGTCTGAGTTTCTGTGATGTGGATAAAGGGTACAACATGAAAAAAGTTCACCAGGAGTTATTCTGCAACTGGTGAAAAAACTGAAAGAGAAAAAATATCTTTGGGTATGTATGTGATCTGCAGCCTGCAATCAATTGCTATCTAATTCTGTTCTTACCAGTTCAAGCACAGCTTCAGTTTCCTCACAAGCTTTGCCAGGAAGCTACAAGAAATAGCTATTTACCTTAAATATGCCTTGCTAAGATTCCTAAAATCTCAAGACATTTGCTGTTTTTCATATTTTTTGCAGGACACAAATTCCCAAATAAGGTGTAAGGAAGTGCGAAGTAAAGCAAATGGTTTTGTGTGTGTGTGTGTGTGTGTGTGTGTGTGTGTGTGTGTGTGTGCTGGCAGAGTTTGAGTTAGAAGTTGCACTACGTTTGTATAAGGTGAACTCGCACTATGTGCCTAGCACTGTGGGTGGAGTCTGAATTCTGTTTCCATTTCACTTTTCCATTTCACTCTGAACTCGCACTACCACGTCTTAAGAAGATTCACTTCAAAAAGATTTCAGGAAGCAATAAAATAATCAGCGGTATGTGATGGTGTGTTTGGGGTTAAACACAAGCACAGGAATAAGGTATTGGTAGTTGTAAAAAAGCAATTGATTGCATTCTGAAATAAAAATAAGAAGGCAAAGTAGTAGTCTGTGACGTGGCAAAAACATTTAATAGCATATGTGTCATTCATAGACATGGGAGATTTTGGAAGAGTATGGAATAACAGAGAAAGTGCTTAATGTTTTATTGAATATATTAATGTCTTACACAAGTAACTGGTGCCAGAACCATGGCCTAAAACTCAATGAAATAAAATGCCTATTTATACCCTTTGGGAAGACAACCACCCCTGCAAATTATAACATTGATTAACACTTCCCTAAGAGAAGAATCAGTGGTAAGAGACTTGGGAACTCAGGTTGACAATAACCTGAACTTTGATTGTCATGTGTCTATGGTAGTGAAAAAATTCTTCTACATGGCCCAACTTATAACTAAGGCCATGGCATCATGATTTAAGGAGATCACAGTCTCGCTATATTAAGCCTTTATTAGACCAATAATCGAGTACAATGCACCCTTCACCATGTACCTGGCAAAGCATTTGCAACAACTGGAGTGGCCACAGAGGTTCTTCACTAAAAGATTACAGGGTATAAATAATATGCCTTATGCAGATCTCTTCAGATACCTGTCCCTCAGTCTCCTACAGACTATTGAGGGGTGACCTATGCCTTTCCTAAAAGGCTAAAACACGTTCTCTAATCCAGACCTGATGGATCTGCTGCACATTCACAAAATAATCAGCTCTACAATTACCCAATCTAAGGATCTAAACTTCACCTGTGACATAAACAAAAATATGTTGAAGAGACAGGTATCTGTCTCAGAGACTGTCCCGTCTCTGGAAGAGACTCTCCATTCATGTGAAACAGAGCTCCCTAAGCCTATTCAAATGCAATTAGGACTACTGGATGGGAAAGTGCAAATTCACCCCTGGCTTGCTGCCTTTGGCACTTATGGACAGGGGCAGTTTGTAGATGCCTAAAAGCACAGACATATATCAAAGCTGTTCTTGGCTATGGGCATTGATAACTGTGAAAACTGGGGAATGAATGGCTAGGCTTAAAAAGGCTCTGGGGCTATTAGCCCAGTAAATTCCTATGTTCCAATGATTGTATGATCTAACTATATATGATATTACATGTATATCAGTGATGATGAATGCACAACTGGGTAATAAAATAACTGTTAAAATATATATTATGCAAGGATATCTGTTAAGTGGAAGTATTTTAATATTGTTTATGAATGCTGTGACAGAGAATTGTTTAAGCAGTATGGATGAATCAATAGTGGAACTTAGTGCTGCGTAAAGTCACTACTGTTTTTTTTACATGCAAATCACATGGAAATGATTATGAAGAACAAAGGGCAGATGGGGCAGATGGTGATGAAAGTGGAAGAGTTACTGTGGATGGCAAGACTAAAACTGAATAAACAGAAAAGTAGGGGTTTGGAATGTGATTAAGATGGGGAATTTACATTGCAATGAATGAAATATATGCATTAAGGAGTCATTATGGGAAACAGGAGTTTTTTTTGAATCAGTGGAAAGATGTTTTCAAGAAATAGGGAAAGTGACAGTATGGTGGAAAATATTTCAATTTTTATATAAGAAGAAAGTTTATACATTAAACAACTATCTACCAGATGAGTTAGTTTATTTTGGAGGGGTACATATTTTCAGGCAAAGATAGAATGAAGGTTGTTAGAGATATTTTTCAGTTTCTTTGGTATGACATGGTTAAATACCATATGTTACAGCAGAATAAATGGAGGGTTGAATTTAATAAATCCAGTTGTGTTCATGGCCTCCACATATTTATTTTGATTTCTAAAACCAATACAAGTAGAAAACAAAAATAAAGTGGTGGGATATAGATGAATGAAGTATAATGTATGATGAATAAAGTATAACAATAATGCACTCCTCTTCATTTAGATAAGTGCCATGGGATCTTTTGCATCAACCAGAGCTACCACTAATTGAGACAGATGGGACTTCAATTTAGCTTCTCATTTAAATAATGCACTCAGGAGCACAGCAGCCCCCCCCCCCCCCCCCCCATTGCTGCACTGCAGTGACAGTACTGAAAAATGAATTTAAGCAGCTGGTGTGGTGATAGAACCAATTACCCTCTGATCCTCTAGTATTTATGGTGAGTGTGCTATCTGATAAGCCAATGCCACTGATTGTGTTCTGTTCATGTAGATTTTCATATCCACTGCCTTGAGAGATAAAGTAATAAACAACATGCACTGTTAGTTGCAATTTATGTTACAGAATTCTTAGGTTTACTGAGAGTGTAGCTTGTCGCTGTCTGCACTGCATCTCAAGTGCCTGTTGGCTCTTCTTTCTTAAGTCTGTTTTTGGGAGGTAAAATAAACAAAATATATACATTTTGCTTGTGTGTTTTTTTATGTACATTAATGTGCAATGCATGTATATGGCCTATTTTGGGCGAAGGGGTGTGAATTACTATTAGACATTGATGAGTATATGCTTTCTTCCTGTTTATATCACGTTATCGAAAGATGTAAATAGCTAACGCTATTTAATTGAACCTAAAATATCTAAACCACATAATATCGAACATTCAGAACAGCAAATTTTTTCCTTGGGAAAAAATTTGCTGTTCCGAAACACATACACACAACACAAGCACATTTAAAAAACATCAATACACACACATACACTTATAATCCTACAACTAACCCTACACTAAACTATACATACACTACTATCTATCCACTTACCTTAGCTCAAACCCTAACCCTAAGGTCCGTCACTATCGCACGCTCACCTAACCTGCGCCCTAACCCTAACTCACTTAACCCACCCCTAAAACTAATTAATCTAACCCGCACCCTAACTCTAACTCACCTAAACCGCGCCCTAATCCTAACAACCACACAATCGCACACTTACTTGAACCCGACCCATAAATCTCCACAACAGTGCTGAAAATGGCAAAGCCACAGAACCTGCCAACTGAATTCTTTCCCTAGGAAAGAATTTGGTGTTCTGCAGCTTCACTATTTTTAGCGTTCGATCAAAATGGGTCGATATTAGAACATTCGAAGTTTTAAAATTTCGATGTTCTGATATAGACCCGCTTTCTTCATGGATTGTTATCTATTTTTCTGTCGCTGCGTAACATGCTTGATGTATGCATTGTTATTCCTGATGTGTAAAGTGTATTTCTGTCAAGCATATGCAACATTGTTGAGTACACAACTGGTTCAGGCTGCATTTTTCAGCATTTCATTTGCATTTGTGTTTTATTTTTTTACTTTCATTAGTTGATATTTGAGGATTATCCTGTGTTTATAGTTATGTCAGCTGTTTTTTTTTTTCCTGAGGATGGGTGTAATGGGATATATCAAGGAAATGACTAGCCCCAGGATTCAACAAAATCCATGTAGGCTCCATGTACACCCTACATGGAATGTACCAGTGTACACGGCCACAGTTCCTTCTCAACAGCATGCCATGCATATTAATCATAGGGCACTGCTGAGGGAGAACACATAACACAGATATTGAATCCATGTAGGCAGTAGTGTAGTGTCCTGTGGTTGTGGATTGTCCAGTGAATTCCTGGCCAGATGTTATGCACAGGAGAAGAATCCCTTTAATGTACCCTGCTACTGTAGAAATTTGTATGAATTTTAATATATTTTGTTTTATTTTTGTATTTTTTTAATGTCTGTTTGTGCGGTGTGGTGCAGAGCACAGCAGTGCTGAGCTGTGCTTGCACATACACAGCTGACACCTGCCAGACATCTAAAAATAGAAATCAGATGTAATTAATCATTTATATTTCTTTCTTTTAATGCCTGTTTGTCTGGCATGTTGTGGAGTGCAGCAACTCTAACAGGCAGCTTAGCAGTATATGTGAAGTTATACTGGTTTTGTTGCTATTCATGTAGCTGAATAGGTAGAGACACAGCCTAGAGTGTTGCAGGTCTCAGCTTCCAGTCCCCAGCAATTGTACCTTTTTACATTTATTGCTGTGGAAATGTGTGAGGTGACCTAAAGGGTAATTTCATGTAAAAATAAATTTGTTACATTTGAAAAAGCTGCACACTACTAAGCACTGCTTAAACATGGTTAATGGCTACTCCTGTTTGCATATTTCTAAGCTTTGCTAAAACATAGCTGTGTGAGTTTACACAATGCTCAGCTCTGCTAAGCAGGTTTGCATGATGCTAAGTAATGAGGCACTTTTTTGAATGTTGCAGTATGATTTTTAAGGACAGGAAAACAGCCTATATTAAAGGCAATAGGCAGTAATTCTGGAGCATTCATTGGTGTCTTATTAACCTGTCAACATGCAGAGCTGGTGAGGGAGCATACTTTCGAGCACAGAGGTGGGGTATGCAGGAGTCCAGAGTGTTTGTTGGACTCCTGGTCTGCAACTATGAACTTCGGCTGTTGCAAGGCAATTACCAGGGCTCCTAATGTAAAGCTGGAGCCTAGGACTGGTTGGCTAGGCATCTTATCAGTGCTACTGGTATCCCTCAGACTGGTGAGCAGTGTCATCACCACTATGATGACCTGAAGCAATGGAAGAGGGGAACCTTGGACACCTGAGTCCAAGAATCTAGGGCTGGGCATGTCCCACAGATATGTAAGTATATTTGTCACTACTTCACTAAAATACAAGCTGAATAACCAGTATGCATAATGGTGATCTTCTCTTCCAACAGCTGCAGCTGAACGGGCACACAGCATTCAGTCCCATGCCAGGTTCCTGGCCAGGATGTGCCATGAGTGTGGTAAGTACATATATTTTCTGATAACTGTAGTGCAATAAACAATACCACTAACAATAAACAATAAGGTGTAAAGTGGGATTGTAGTTTGATAACTAATGTGTTGAAATAAGTGCAGTAGGACTGTATTCTCTGCATGTCTGTTCTAATGTTGCTGCAGTCAACTGTAAAACTAAAATAAATAAAGAATGCAAAAGTAATTGCCTGATAAATGTATTCACAACCCACAGTATGGTTCAGGCCTGCCTGCAGCCTACTTTCAGTCACATAATGCTCTTTATTCCTCCCACTCCAGGAACAAGGTATATGGTGTAAGGTAGCCCACGTTCTGGGCAGATATGTGTGTACTTCACAGATTCTAAAGAGCAATAACAATAAAGTGTAAAGCAGGACTGTGGTTTCATAAGGATGTGTTAAGTAAAGTAAGGGTGTATTCATTGCATGTCTGTTCTAATGTCACTGCAGTCAATTGTTACATATTGTGCACAAGGCCCCTGCAGTCACAGCTTTTGGGTTCTACTTACATGCCTGCCAACTAAGACACGATTTCTGTCTCGTCTACTTAATGTACACAAACATACCTCTCAAGTGTCATGATTTTTCATAATGTAATGACAACTGCCCAATCTGTCTGGTTCATGATTAGCAGATAAATGATTACCTGGAATGCAATGTATTTACAAATCCACTTACAGAACACCTTGGTAGGTATGTATGTGCACATTATATGAAACAGTTCCATGTAGTTGTGTACCTGCATTTGTTACTGTTTGGCCCATATTGTCCCGTGCTAAAAGCTTGAGAGGTGTGTATGTGCTACATCATCTATAGAAGAATTTGAGTCACTGTATCATAAATGACACTGCACACCTGTAGAAGTACGTATTAGCAGTCTGTATATTAATATCATCTGTGACTTCACTAATGGTATGTTTTTCTCTCTCTTCCCACCCCTTATCTTCTTTAATTTATTAATGTTTTTTATTATTATGATTTAATATTAACATATTCTGTTAAACTAACTGTTTTGTTGGTGTTATGGGTTACATACTTACTGTTATGTTATTTAATGTTGTGTTCCACATAATATACCTCAATATGCATTTGGATTAATCAATATTATGTTGCATTATGTTAATACTAACATTGGTTTGATTATTACTAACCTTAACCTATTGTTATAACTAATTTACTACAGAGTGACAAGGTAGGCTGGTTCCATGTGATCTACCTACCTTGCCTCCTCTGGCTGTGGCATCAGTGCCTAGCACATCTGGGACCCAGCCTGGTGGTGCCCCCTCTGCTGCCCCTGCAATACTTGTGGCATTGGGTAATTCCACCCCACAGGACAGGGCTTATCCCCCTCTGGGAGCGGTGGTGGTGGGGGGTGTTGTCAACCTCAATGAACTGCCAGGATTGGTGCGCAGGATTGTGTTCTGTGGTTTTGGATGCTGCCTGCACCAGATGGAGAGCATGCTGGCCACCTTTGTGGGGTAGGCTCACCCTACTGCCCAACCTCCACCACTGCCACCCCAGGAGCAGTGAAGGAATAGTGCCAACATTCCCATGGGTAAGGAGTTGAGTCATGCTGCTACCTTGTGGAGGTACCTGTGACTGAGATTCCACAACACCATCCCTGTCCAAGGTGTTCACCCCCTCTTGCGTCACACACCACCCCTGTCTGCTGTCTTGTCTTTCTTGTCTGTCTGCAAAAGATTCCTCACCTTCCCAACTTACCTCCTCCACATGTACCTATGCCCCTTTCCCAACATTCCCCTCTCACCTTAAAAAAAAAAAAATGGGCACCTGTCAAAGTGAACAGTTGTTGCTGTACAAGAAATGGATAGATATGATTCTTCCCTATGTCCTTCCTGCACATACCTATCTGCCTTTTACTATGTTTTCCCCTGCTTGCACCCCATTTCACCACTGTCCTATCTCCTCTTTTTTCTTTTCATTAAAGATTTTTTTGCATGATGCTGCATGTTGCGCAGCATCGCTATGCTCAGCTAAATGGAGCTATATTGATAGATGTGTTTTAAATGATAATAAACACCTGTCCCCTATTTTGAACCCAAGACCATCGCACCTACAGACTACTGCATTGACTTGCCATGCCACACAGCTGTTAATTAAAAGAGGTGGTTTAAGCAAAATATAGTAATTGCAAGTTACCATAATTAAGCATGTGCAAGCAGAGCTGTGCATCATGCTGCATCACACAAACTTGCTGAAAAAGTAATGGAAAAGCTGGGAGTGTAATTTCAAGTCTGGTGCAGGACTACACCACTAGAAAGCCAGACAAAAACTAATGGCTGTAACTGAGGTCTCTAATAGCAGGTAAATGGGCACTTTTAACAGCAACATATGCAAGTACACCTGCTAAAAGATTAATGGCAAAATACGTGTTCAACTGGGACTCTGGTGGAGAGATACATCCCTATAAATCCAGGCACATAATAATAGATATAATGGAGGTATGTCACAGACTGCATGTTTGCACTTATACATTCACAAATATACATGCTGTAACAGTGACTCAGTAGCTCAGTCTGCTAAATGCTTTGTAAACAGTAAGTTTTGCCACACATAGTCCTAGGTTCAAATCCAGTGGTGTGTGACATTTAAATTACATTATTGTGAAGCTATCAATGGATGACTGAGTCATGCACTCTTTATCCACACAATGCATTTCAAATGAAATGTCTGCTTTTCACTGATGGAAGTCAAAGGCCTGTAGATAGGAACATACTTGACATATTACTATAGCAACACTATAAGTGCAAAGTGTCAGGTCATGCATTAATATGCATTTACAGAGGATTTTAGCTTAGGTAATGCAAATTAGGCCCTCTAATATCAGAGTGCAGCACACAAACAGTTCATAATGATATTATAGATTAGCACAGCTGCACAACTAACATACACATATGGAGATCCTGCTAGTAACAAAGACTGCCAGCACACACATTCCAAATGACTACCATAACGTAACACATGGCCTGACAGTTGCCCAAATGGTTAACATAATGGTATATTTACCCCCTATGTTGCTCAAGGACACAACAAACATTTTGCCCAGTACTCTGTTAGTGGTACTGTTGCCTAACATACTTACCTTAAACACATGCCTTAATTTGCAGTGGAATGGGTAACTTCACTATGACACTGCCTCTACAACAAGGCTGCCACAGCTCTCATAGTTACTCTTACAATTTGTTGTCCTCCAAAGTGTTTACACTCTCTGCCTATGCCTATTGCCTGTAGCATCAGCTGCAGCCTGTAGCACACACATCTCTATGTAAAAGTAGCTGCTACAGACAAACCCTCTGTGATGACATAGTATCTTGACCCCAGGAATGTCCAGCACAACATATCAGAAAGGGCTTCTAATCTACATGAAGGCCTTATATCTTGTTCAGTGGTTGCATTTCAGTGTCTGATTATACTGCAAACCAGCTGTAATGGGTGCAATTAACATTTCAAAACCACAGATTGGTTAAGAGCTAACCACCTGTTAATGAGAACCATATTAAAAAGGCAAACAGCTGGCTAGGGGAACCAGTCTATATGAGACTTTCGTCAGACAGTAAACGCGTTGCCAAAAACTTTATCTATCTGCACATATCAACAGAGGAGTATTCTACCCTATCAGGTATTTAACCTTTTTGTGGACAAAATGATGCATATGTGTGAATTTACTTAGGGGGGAATGAAGATTACAGCATCAAGCCTTTCTTAGAACTGTAATGATGACATGCCATTGATCTCCAGATTTGTTATACCTACAGAGGGTGTACAGAACATCAAGGGTGGAATGTTTTTTGTCAATGTGGCACCCTGGTCTCATGGGAATGTCCCTTTATAGTGGTTGTAATACCATGCTGCTATTTGATCGGCACTGTTGATTTGGCATATTATCAGAGGGGTTGCCCCTAGAGGACACACTACAATGGACTCCTGTGCTGGGTGTGATCATGCAGCAGTATCTGTCATGGCACATACAGGAATAGCTGACTATTGCTAGTATGTTAGTTGTATCCACATGGTTAGTAAGTATGCACACTGTGGAATATGACATGTGTGATCAAGCAGTGGATAATGCCAGCAATCTATTCTTGTCGTATTTCTACTTAGTGTACTTCCACATATGTGATCCTGACATGTGTTCCCACTTCGCTGTCTTTCAGGAAACATGTATGCCAGATACCGTGCCCCTTTTATAGATGCTGAGAATGATACAATTCTGGCAGGCATCCATCAACACCATGAGCTCCTACTGTACAGGGGGAAGCAAAACAGGGAATAGTGGGCAGCACTGTGGGCTGATCTTGTCCGTGATGTTAATGCTGTAGGTCATCAGGGCAGGACTTATGAGCAGGTTTGACACTATGCCACAGATATAATTATTGCTGCACACAGAAGAGCAGCAGATGTGGCCAGGGATTGTGATGTCACCTTTGTAGGGCCTGCAGCACAACAACCACTCTCAGTCATGAGGAATTCCTGGTAAACCTAGGAACGCACGACAGCTCCCAGGCATCCATCACACTGTATATTGTGGATGTGGGTGCCACAGTTTTATGCCAGAGGAACATCCAGGTAGGCTTAATTTGATCAGCGTTGGAATACTATAGCATTTAGTGTCAGGGTGTAGATAGTTTTACATGGGTATCAGGTGTTTGTTCTTTGGGGGGAGGAGTTTAACTGCAATTTGAATCTCATGCTCAGATTTTGACCAACATAATAATTAAGAAAGTAACTACTGTAAATGTCAGCTATATGGACGTATTACCCTGTTAGAGTGCAACATACAGTGGTATTTACATTACCACTCCCTCAACTTTTCACAGGTCCCTCAGGAATCAGAGAAGGCTGTCCTGTTCCTGGTTTTGTTTTTTTACAGATGTAGATTTACTGCAATATATTCCCTAAAATGTCATCCTAAGCCTTCTGGCTGGATTGCTGTAATATTGGCATGATTGCCAACTGCATAGATTTTTTCTGACTGTGCACACTTTAGAGTCATACCTATGCCTTGTAGATGTGACCGCACTGATACATGTGACCAAATTGTCAGGACATTACAGACTGCCATATGTGTTAATTGTGCAGAGTCTTCACAAATGTCAACAGTGTACCTCATTGTTGCTCATACGATTG
Source organism: Protopterus annectens (assembly GCF_019279795.1). Classification (NCBI taxonomy): domain Eukaryota; kingdom Metazoa; phylum Chordata; order Ceratodontiformes; family Protopteridae; genus Protopterus; species Protopterus annectens. The sequence continues at coordinate 285,613,087 of NC_056730.1, read as the reverse complement.
CAGTATAAAGAGCTTTTATTTACAAGTAACTACAGATGTTTGTGGAAAAAGTAATGTCCTCATGCCCTACTATCTATAATAGTGACAACAGTGCATACAGCTTTACATATATTGCAACATAGTACTGCAGAACATAATAGTGCCGGTATTAATGTACTGCTTTTCCCTTTCTTAACACAGGTGACCACAGGGTTTGGTCTCTGTCCCCTACACAACCTGATGCCAGTGTCTCTTCAGACTCTGATGATGATGGTGGCCAAAGTGAGGCACATGTGGGGGTTTCAGTGGATGAATCTGTCCCAGATGTTTACATCCCTCTTCTTCCCTCATTATCACTGCACACAGTCAGTATGCCTACACATACCCAGTCCCTGGAGGTCACAGATATTATACTATCAGAGGGTGGGGACATTGAACTGGAAAGTGTGGCAACTATGGCTCCAGTGAGTGTAGACACTGGCCATAGCCAGAGAGCTGGTGAGGTTCCACCCAGGTGTATTGATAGGGGTGCTTGTAGAAGGCCTCCTGTTCTTCCACCACCTGTTGCAGGTGTCTCAACAGGGGTCACTCTGTTTATGTTTTGGGCTGTCATGGAGGCACAGGTATGTTCTGAAAGGAACTCCAGATGAATGTTCAGGGCTATGGATGCAGTACAGACTGACATCCATGACTGCCTCCACCCCATTGGTGATACCCTAGATCGGTTCACTGATGCAGTGGAAAGAAGGTGGTCTGAGACAGATCGCAGAATATCTGTCTTGGAATGCACATTGTCTGTGATAGAATATCTGGTTGAAGTTGAGTGTTGGTCTTATGGACTTAGGTCAGCAGCTACATCTACTGAGAGTCCACGTGGCTGTGCTCAATCATGCTCCAGTAGTGGCCGTACATCCAGCACTCCAGAGGGGAGTGTGCTCCAACACCAAGATGTGGCAGATCATGGTCTCATGGTCCTGGGCATTCCTGTGGAGGACATAGTCCCAGCAGACAGCAGTCACCATCAGGTACTAGCACCACTTCTGACCCTGGCCATGGACGTTCCACTGCAACTCCTGGCAAAGCCCGTTCCCATGTTCAGGGGCAGAGACAGTGAACTGTCAGCTCTACCATGCACAGTTCAAAGCTTTACAACTTACACACATGTAGGGCTAGCACTGAGCTGGACTGTGTTCATGCACACACTCACTTACCACTGTCAAATCCAGGTCACCTACAGACACACACTGCACATTTCATAGTCCATCTTGCGTTCTTCCGTTCCTGACTCACACACATGCTTTCAACCTATTTGGTCAGCCTAGGCCTCTTGCATCCCCACACAACACCCTGGGCAAGTGATGATACCTGTGCCACATCCCTGTCAACCTAGTCATCGATGTAGGGAAATGAATTTATGTGTCTGATGTACAAGATGACTATATAAATTAATATGTAATTGTGTAATGCAGTGTTGCTTTGCCATGCCACTTATACTGGTCATTGACAGATACTGTATGCTGACATTTGTAATGAGTAAGCCACATACGTTTGTGTACCTTATGTTGTATGATGTTGTAATAGCTATATACTTACAGAATGAAAGGTGTGTTATGGTTCAATTTTAGGAGTCTGTAGGGGAGTCCTATGGATACTCAACAGCAATGAACCCATAGACATCACAGCACAGGCTGGAATGTCAGCACAGAAGACATATGTCTCCAGCAAGGTACAGCAGTATAGGTCCATGGCTCCATAGGGTAATATGTGTATAACAGGCTAACAAGGACAATGGCATCAAGCAACCTACTCATGCATCCCTAATCTATAAAATGGTCTGAGCCCTTGATAGGTGTCACCAAGGTTTCTGGAGCTAACATATCTACAAGCTGTGGTGATGAAGATGACTCATCTAGAAATTTCTAATGCCCATTATAGACATTTGTCCTACACTAGTTATGATTGTCTTGTTCTACATCCCATTGTGTAATTTGCACATAATGTGTATTACAGCAGATGTGTGCTTCACATGCATGGGGAGTCTGTTACATGTAGTGTCTGTGTTACATACTTGTCTCTCCAGCATGTAGTATTTATACCACAGTGATGGTGTAGGTGTGTAGAACAGGTAATACATGTGTTAGTTCTGACTTGGATAAGCAGGAGGTACACAGTGGGATCTGACCCCTCCCTGTATGGCAGCCATACACATCCCCTCCAAAGCATGTAGGAGATAGGCTACACATGTACACTCTTGATATGGACTGCATTGGACATGTTAGCTGCAATATGTATTGGTTTACCATGGAACCTATGTGGCTGCTACAGTTGTAAGATATGCCTGTGTAGTGACATAGCAAAGGTGGCATTACACTCAATGATACTTGTGACTGAGTGCCAAATATGGTATAACAATGACAGTCTGGGATTTACATGCCATACCTTTCTGTATAGGTTGTATAGGTTGTATACATCTCAGGTGAATGACCTGAGACGTATCACCCTGGACTACATGAAAAGAGACATGGAAGAGCTCTCCGATCTTGTAGTCCAGGCAGGTATGATCCTAGCCCTGAGTAGCATTCTGCCATTGCCCAGAATGATACCGCAGTACAAGGACATAATGATTGACTTTGACAATTGGCTAAGATTCTTGTGTCATTCTAAGGGGATCCAGTATCTGACTGCCTGGGATGACATGGTCGACAGACCACGATGCTTTGCCAGAGATGGCCTTCTCCTGACACCCCTGGGATTCTGGATACTGGCTAAGGGTCTTGCCACCCCTATAGTGCTTTTTTTAGGCAAGGTTCAAATTACAAATTCACCACTGTAACAGGAAAAGGCAAGCAAAAACTGAGGGTAATGCTACTCAATGCTAGAGGTCTAAATCTCAAAATGCACTCACTCAAGGCACTCCTTAAAATGGACAACATCGATATCTGTGCAATGACTGAAACCTGGTTCAAGGATCTAGAGAGCACCCCTGCATTACCAGGCTATAAGTCATACCACACTTTTCGGCCATCTAACCTGGACCAAAACACCAAAGGCGGAGGTGTGTCCATATTCATTAAGGTTATCCATACCTCCAGGATAGTTGTGCAGCATAATGCATCCAAGGTTATCTAAGTGCAACTAACTCTGGACAAAACTGCAATCCAAATTGTAGCTTGCAACAGATCCCCCACCATGCCCCAGGAATCCCACTCCTCTTTTCTTGATATACTGGAAAATATTAGGGTTCAACTAAACACCCTAATAATGGGCGATTTCAGCTACCCCACCATTAACTGGGAAAATTACTCATGTACCAACTCCTTTGCTCAGCGCTTTCTGGAATTCATAAATTCCAGTGCCCTGGATCAACTTATCCACACCCCCACCAGGGGCAACAATATCCAAGACCTAGTCATTACCAACATGAATGACTGGTGTTCCACACCTGAAGTCAACTCCTCATTGGTCAGATCCGACCATAAGCTAATCACCCTAGATATCCACATCCTGCCCAAACCCACCATTAAGGAAGCCACGGTAAAAAATTTCTCCAAAGCCAACTTCATGCTTCTTAAGACAGAAGTGGTGAACTTCATGACACCCTTGCAGATGGACAATACAGTTATGACTGCTGAATCCTATACAGATGCACTCTATAAGCACTTACACGAGTGCATGGATCGTGCTATCCAAAACAGAACCAAGGCGCTATCCTCCAAAAAAGGAAGCCAATCTGTTTGTCTCCTGCCATAAACAAACTCTACAACATAAGGAAGAAACTGTTGCAAAAGAGAGTAACATCCCATGAGTGGAGGAGCTCCCTGAACAACCTCAGTAAGAAGCTGAGATCCCTTATAAGATCTTCCAAAGCTAGCTATGAAAACAAAATTTCCACTGATTCTAAGGGCAGCCACAAAGCATTCTATAGCTATGTCAAGAATCACAATGGCAAAACCCAGATCTGCTCTGAGTTACAGCACAACGGCATGAAAATTACAGAACCAACTGATATTGCCAACATCCTGGCAGACAGGTTCTGTGCTAACTTTACACCCTTTTCACCCCCTAAAAGGCCCATATCTATACAGGAACAATGCAGAGTCCCTGTAATCACATCTATGCAGATAAAAGCTGCACTCTCTAAAACCAAAAACACAACATCCATGGGACTAGACAACATCTCAGGCTGCGTTTTACATGAACTTCAGAATGAACTGGCTCCCCACCTAAGCACCATGTTCAAGTCATAGTCTCACGTCAGACTTTGTGCCCACTGAATGGCACACAGCAGCAGTTACCCCAGTCCACAAAGGGGGAGCCATCACTGATCTCGGTAACTCTCACCCTATTAGCCTGACAAGCCTGGTCTGCAAGGCCATGGAATGTATCATCATGGAACTCATAAACAAAGACATTGGTAACCTCCAAACTCTGGACCCCACTCAGTTCGGGTTTGTGAAAGGCAGATCATGCCTTCTGAACTTGATCAACTTCTTTGAGGCAGTCACCAAAGCAGCTGATGAGGGTAAGGTGGTTCACACAGGCTATCTTGACCTCGCCAAGGCTTTAGACACCATCCCCCATTCTGGAATTATAGCTAAACTCACTAAACTAGGTATAAATTCCTACGTCACAAGATGAGTTGCCAACTGGCTCACTGATGGAACCCACACTGTAAAAGTTGCAGACTCCAAATCTGACTTCAAACCAGTGACAAGTGGAGTACCACAGGGTTCAGTCCTGTGACCTCTCCTGTTTGGTATCTACTTCTCTGAAGTACAGTTTAACACAGAAGGCCTCTGGCTAATGAATTTTGCAGATGACTGCAAATTAGGAGTTATAGTCGAGTCCCCAAATGATGTGGACATCCTACAAAAGGGCCTCACTGAGACAGATGCCTGGTGTCAGAGGCATGGCCTCAAGCTCAATGCCAGAAAGTGCATTGCCATCCCCTTTGGTAAAAACTCTGTACCCATGAACTACCACATAAACAGCAGTCTACTTAATGCCTTATGCATGATAAGAAACCTTGGGACCCAGGTGGACAGTAGTCTCTCCTTTGATAAATCACATTGTCACAGTAGTCAAAAAATCCTTCTATGTGGCACACCTCATCACAAAAGGATTCTCATCCAGGAAAAAACAGGTCATTGTTCCCCTCTACTCGGAACTCATTAGACCCATTATAGAGTACAATGCCCCTTTTAGAATGTACCTCACAAGACATCTGCAGCAGCTGAAAAGGCCACAGAAGTACCTCACAAAGATGATTAATGGCCTCAAACAGATGCCCTACACTGACCATCTCAAAAAACTCCAGCTTTACTCTGTAGCATATTGCCTACTCCGAGGAGATCTCTGCCTAACATATAAAGCTATGTTAAACCCAGAGCTGTTGGACATGCTACACCTAAATAAATCCCAATCCCTCCGAGCTACACGCTCTAGGGACCTAAACCTTGTCACCACAATAAATAGGACATACTGGAGGGATAGATTCCTGTCCCAGAGACTTCCTATACTCTGGAACAAGCTACCCATCTATGTCAAGCAAAGTTCCTCATTAGCACTCTTCAAGAAAAATCTTGATGAGTGGACGGGAAATAGGAAATACACCCAGGGGATCACTTCTGTGGCTCTACTCAACAGGGGCACAGGAAATTAGGGTAGGGAACCTTGTTGGTTAGGCTTACTTAGGCCCTTGGGCCGATAGCCTAGTACGTACTTATGAACCTATAAACCTATGAGCCTATAAAATTGAAAGGATCCCCACATCTTACTGACCAGTGAAAGTCAAAGGCTGCATTACTCTCTGTGTCCATAAGTCCATGAGTAATGGCACAACTGTGTGCAGGGTCCAGACACTACTATATTTTACAGGGATTACTGAATTCCAAAAGGATAGTATTGTGCAGTCCTTCGCATTTACTATTTGTCAGTGGCTCTGACAACAACTGAATGTGTGTCTCAGGCCAAATTTTGTTGCAATGCAATTTAGCTTGGGCATATTTGAGACAATATTTATAAAACTTGTTGATGACATTAACCTTCTAATGGTTGTACTCGAGTGGATAACAAATTCACATCAGAGGATGTGAAATTCATGCATGTGATACTGATCTTTCTTCTTTTCCCAGTTAGGGATCGCCACAGCGGATAATCTGTCTGCTCATCATTGGCAGTGGAGTTTTACGGTGTCAAGTTGCCAGCCCAGCGCCCAACCTTCCATCGAAGGCACACACATGCACACGCTCACACCTAGGGCCAATTTAGAGTGTCCAATCCACCTACTGCATGTCTTTGGGAGGAAACCAGATCACCCAGAGGAAACACATGCAGACTCCGCACAGAAGGCACCTGAGCTGAGAATCGAACCAGAGAACCTCTTGCTGTGAGGTGGCAACGCTAACTGCTGCACCACCGTGGCCACCCTATAAGTGATAATTTAATAACATTGTTTAAATAATATGATGATTCTCCCCATAGAACAAAGCAGCTTATTACTACTGCATCTGAACAGTGTGGAAGGGCATCTGAGAAGTAAGGATAGAGTAGGAGTTTGGATGCAGGTCCTTAAGGAGAACACCAGCACATGGAATAATAGTATATTCATAAAGTACCCAAATGTATTCTAAGAACAAATCCAACTAAAAAATGGAAAATGAAGGTTTACCAGTAAGAATGACTGCAAGAAAAGATATAGAAAATAGGCAGGTGGGAGCAGGAATTTAGCAGAAAAAAAAATTAGCAAAATAAGCAAGATATTGGGAGCAAATGACTACAGGCGGAAAGATAACTGAGTGGGATGTGACCAGGCAAATTAGAGACTGTATTCCTTACCAGGGATTGATAAAGTACAGGCAAAGGGAAAGGGATAATGGAGTACTAAGTGAAAGATCAACTCTGGTAAAGTTTTTAATTAAGTCTAGAACATAAGCTGCTGTTAAAAGGAATAATTAGTAGGGAATAAAATACTGTATGACTACAAAATCAGAGGAGGGTAGAAAAGACAGGAAAGAGATAAAGGTAAGACAAGATACAAAATAACAATGGGAGGACATCTGTATGGCTTCCAAGCATGCAGCAAAGTCCAAAAGGTTTAGGACTTCTGCTTGAAAGGGTTTGCATAGGTATTTTTATACCGCAACCAAACATAAAAAAAATGTCCTCAGGTATATAGCAAATGCTGGAGATGTAATGCGAAAGACACAGTTAACTGTGAACAAGTTTTTTGGGGAATGTAATGAATTGGTAGATTTTAATAAAATCTCTACCGAGTACTCAGAAATTTTTAGGAGCAGTGCTTATAACTCAAATGATTCTTCCAATTTGGGATACAGTGTCTGAATTTTCCTGACATGATAAGGCCTAATTAAGTTTAATGCTACTAGATGCCAAAAAGCAACTACTAGAAACTGGAAATCAAATTCTAAACCAGTTGTAATAAAGTACTGAAGGGTAGGGCCTTTAGAAAGAGAAGGAGCATAGGCCATAGAAATAAATGGAATTTGTGGGAACAATAGATGGAGAAAATTGTTCAGAAGGAGGAGGAGTGAGATTTAAGGGAATATCAGAACCAAGCAATTTATGTCATGCTGGACTGAATGACAATTGTTATAAAAAAACTATGTACAATGCATGGAAATGAAAAACTTTTGCTATGGGTTGTTTTCTTTTACAAGTGCACTTAAGTCATTGTCTACAATATAAGAATTTAATAAAGAAATAACAAAAAAACAAGCAGAAAAGTAGGGATCTAACTACAATTGCATCTCCCAACAGATTACTACACAACCCCCCCCCCCCACATTCTGTACTCTCCCACTGCTCAACAACACAAACATTCCCACTCTGTACTCTCCCACTGCTCAAAACATCCCATGCTCTTTCTCCAACACTACACATTTCCTTAAACAATTAATACACAAACTGCAAAAAAAAAAAAAAAGCATGACTACTCAATGACATTTTCCTAATTCCTCCAAAACTGTCTTCCACCAAGATGTGTTTTTATGGCATATGACAAAATTATTGCTAACACTCTTCTATTACTCAACATAAATTTTCTGTACTTATGGTTTTAAGAACCAGTTCTCACTGCGATCCAACTTTTTTTCCCAAAACAGGCAATTATGCACAATAAGGATTACAACTCGTCATAGTAACAAACAATGACATACCTCTAATTTTTCACTGAAATCTTCTGCGTATGGAACAAACCTACTGTAAGTGTCACCCTTATAAAACCAAGTACACCGTCTTACTTCAGATGGCTCTTCCTCGCAATAAACAGCATGTCTCATTCGATCATACAAATAAACGTCATAACGTCCTCCGTCTGTACTCACTACCACATTTTCTGGATCAGGTTGGACAGAATTGAATGTTTCATGCACACGATACTGATAACGTATCAAAAACAATATAATCAGCTGAATGCAAAGAAAAAAAAATTAAACTCAGAAAGTAAAGAAAAACAGAATGCAAATTTTCATATGAATAAAGTATTTACACTAACAGCATGATAATACAGATACATAAAACACGCACACGCACACATATGCACACACACAATTTACTTACCTTCTCTCTCAACGGAACAACTATTTTAAATTGCCCACGAGATAAAAAGTTATTTGAAAAAAAAATACTCGCGAGAGTGCTAAATAGTTTTAATGCGCATTAGCATGCGTGCGACACGTGCATGGCTTTCCTTAAAGGAGAAGACACCACTTAAGCTGTTTCACCTGGATCCTAGTGCCTGCCTTCTGCTACCCCTCCACACAAACACTGAACTGAAGTACATACAGTGCGTACACCTCCCGACGTCCTTGGTCTGAGGAAAGTCCACTGGTGACTGGTATCATTGTAGCATAGATCTACCCAATGTTAGCTTTCCAGATTATGACTATCAGACACTTGGCTATCCACCAGCTGACATACCACTCTAAATAACCTACACAGTTTTCAGCAAGGCCTACTGGCCTAATATTGTCTAACACCTTTTCATAGGTTCATAGGTTTTGTACTAAGCTAACTACCCCTGCGAGCCATTTTAAGCCTAGCCAATTATCCTTTGTGAGACTCAAACTGTGTACCTTGTGTTTGTAAGGCAAACATCTTAACCATTAGGCCACCCTCCCAACTCCATCAGGCCATGGTAGATGTAGTGAGTCATATTCCCATCATCCATTGCATAGTGTAACACTCAATGAGGTCCACCAGTTAGGGTAGGTAGGCATGATCTGCCCTTGAGCAAAATAAACTGGGTTTGGTCCAGTGTCAGTAGGTGTATGACATTGTCACTGATCGTATCCATGCTAACTCCTTTCATGGCTTTACATATCAGATGACTGAGAGATCTGGGGACACTGTTTGGCACTGCATGCTAGTTGTCCTCTCTCCAGCTAAGTATTGCAGTTACTTCCATCATGTTCTATGAAAAGAGTCATCCAAGGTGTCTGTACAGAGCACAGACAAACAATGGAAGGAAGCGTAATATGTATACCTTGTGAAGGTAAGGTGGGAGGTTTTACACAGTTATTCTGCAGTTGGACACTACTAAAGTGGTGTGTACTGAAAGGACAAAGTTAGCTTGTGAAAAATGCGTAACGCAAAAGAGTCCTCTGAATTGCTAGTGCCTGGCTATTACTACTGCTGGTCTCACCCCAACCACTCTGTCATGGGATACCATGCTCCAGTACTTTTTCTGTCTTCACATGCAAAATGTTTCTACAAAGGTCCAGCAGGACACAGCCTGTTTTTTCATCCACATGGTTGTCCCACATCATGAAAGGCTCTGTAGGCTTCACATACCCACCTCCAGGTAGATGCCTTGATTAGCGACTTGAGCAATCAGTTGGCTTTTGCATGTATTATACCTTCTGTACCGGGGTTGGTAGTATGTCACTAGGGAACTGACCAGATGATGATTAGGAGCAAAGCTGCAGCATCACAATATAATGTGCAATTTCCAGTGACATAGATGTCCAGGTTTGCTGAAACAAGCAGCACAGTGGTGGTGATCCATCTTAGGTGACAATTTCACAAGACTTCAAGCATCCTGCCCTTCAACAGATTAATGGTGGATATCTGCATGACATGGCTGTGAGGCCTACTACAGAGGACTGGCCAATTTTGACCAAAGTGTGTCCACCTGCCACATGTCATAGGTATGTCATATTATACAGTTATGTACTCAAAACACATCTGTGTTCTCACATCATGTCACAGAACAACCAGTTTGCTGTGTGATTGGTTGACAGGCATTGTATGCTTGCAAGGCCAGCATAATGTCAGCAAAGTTGAGCAAGTCCTCTGTGCATGCACGGGCATCCACATCTTCACTGTAAGTTGTGCCTACAAACACTGTTTCAGGCTGTAAACCCCAAGGGTGTGGCAGCATGACCCTAACTTTGCAGGACTTGCACAGTGTCACATTGTAGAATTGTAGGTATGGTACTGGGACCATGCCTAATGACAGGATTTATGGTCAATCCAAGGTCCATATGGCTGGCAAAGCATTGTATGGCACACTCAGGTGCTGTGTTACCTTAGGGTCCCTACATAAAGGTGACATGTTACATTTCACTGTCCGTCATGACACTGCTTAATGATGGTGTGCTGTGATGTACACACAAGCATGACTGTATCATTAATGGCACTATCAATGATTACTGATGAGATGTGGAAAGTGTCCCCACCCCTCTACTCCTATGCCAAAAACACAATGTGTGACAGATGTGAATGCACTACACAACTTGATTCCATTGTGTCTGATACAGCAGACAGTACATATGGCAATGAGCATTTTGCCAACATTCACAGCTCACCTCCTGCATCACCCATACCCACGTCACACACACCTGCATGTGTGCAGCTCCTTACCAGACACATTCCCAAACAACAAACATCTCAGAAAATCCTACCTCTGGAGATCACAGTGCACATAATAGTGCATGCAACACTGTCTCACCGGTCAAACACTTGAGGCAAAACAGAAAAGCAAACCTATTATTCAAAGGCGATTACATCTTGAGACATATTGATGTCCATGACACCAGAATACATATGGGAAATATCACAGTTAGCTGCCTGTGGGTTGACATGATACACTGTACCACACATTGCTGCAACTCAAGGAATATCAGGCGACATAATGATGACATCATATTTCCTGCAGGTGTGTACAACTAGGGACATATGTCACCAGACTGTATGCAGACACATGACTGAGCTTAGACATTCTGTCTCTCTCACGGTATGTCCATAGCTTTCAGCTACATTTGATCCTCACCTAGGATGATGGCTCAATATACACAGAAAATGATGGACACCAATAATTGCCTTAGTGTGTGGTGTCATTGTAAGTGGATCCATTAGATGTCTGTCTGGGATGACTTGCTCAACAGATGTCAATGCTTTGCCAGAGATGGTCTTCATCTCTCATCCATGGAATTTTGAGCACTGGCCAAGGCTGCTGACACCCTATAGTGCATCTTATAGGCACTATCTGGAGGGAAAACTTTCCAATAAGAACACCATCTTTATACAACATTGTGGTTATGCTGCTACATGCTGGGAATGGCAACACTAAACCCCACTCTGTGGAAGGTGTCACCACCTTGGAATATGCAGACATTTATGCAGTCAAAGACACCTGGTTCATGGCTGTGGACAGCACCACAACTATTCCAGACTACATGTCCATCCACATGTTTAGACCTCAAACTGACAGTGTGTAAGGTAATTCAGGTATGGTATACATATTCATTAAGGATAGATACACATCTAGATTTAGTGAAACACCATGCTTTCCTGAAGACACTGTAGGTGCTATTCACTGCTGGAAGGGCAACTAATCAAGTCATTACCAGCTACAGGAGCAGCTCCATGAATCCAGGCACCCATTGTGCTTATTTGCATGTATGTGTGTCTATCAAGATATATAAGTACACCATGTTTTGGGGTGGCATTAAGTAACCACCAACTGTGTTGCCTAGTCGTGCTGAAGCTCACTTGCCCAAAGGTTAGTCCACATCCTTAACTACCCTGGACCAGTGGCATGACATTCTCACAAGGTGAGCCAATGTAGTGCTTCATGTGTTTTCCAGTATGGGTGATCACTGCAACCCCCCACTGTAAGGTCCTTCCTGGTGAGATCTGACCACAGATCAATCTCATTAACACTATCAGACCTAACTCCCCCCCCTTGCAGAAAATACAGAAATGTACTTCAACAAAGCAGTGAATTACCTCCTATGGGATGGTTTACATAATGTGACTGCACCTCCCCCTCAGATGTGACAGGCAAGTATGCAGAGCACTACACCCATGCATTACGTAAGCAGCAGTACAACTGCATAGACTTGGCTGTACCTGACAGGAGGAACATGAGCTCCTCATGGCACAGCAAACCTGCATGGTGGACAACTGCCATTAGCAGGCTGTACAATAAGAGGTGAACATTGCTGTGTGACAGCTGAGGTGAGGGTGCCCCCTAAAATGGAGGCACAACCTCCTCAACTAAAACAATCACAAAGTGTTGTTGTGACATCATGTAGAAACAATATGTGACTAAATCAGTTTCCCCCACATAGCAGAACCACAATGCATAGTGTAGTTACACGTGTAACCTCAGAGGACAGGCCCATATTGTTTCTGAACTCGTACTTAATGATACCACATATCATGGGTCTGTACTCATAGCTAACCTGTTGTCCCACAGGTTCTGCATAATCTTCACTCCCCTGTCCCCACCATGTGTCACATGTCATTCCTACAATCTATCCCATAACTACCATATCTACAGAGCAGGTCATAACTTCCGCTCTGTGGGGATACACATCATATATTCGACATACTAACATCCCAGGCTGTGTCTTACATGGGATCCAACAAGGATTAACACCACTGGAAACTCCTTGCAATCATACTGTAACCACTAGATGCATCTCAGCTGACTGGACAATGGCAACTGTTATCCCCTTGCACAGACGTAATGCATCCACTGACCACTGGAAATTTAGACCTATCTGCCTGAGTAGTCATATCTGTATGCCCACTGGGCAAATCATCATGGATCTAATCAGCAAACATATATGTGATCCACAAACAGTTGACTGTACACAATTTGGAGTTCTGACAGGGAGATCATGGCTGTTAAGCATGGTGGACATGTCCGAGGCAGTTACCAAGAACCTGGGTAAGGGGGCATCAAGGCATACAACTCCCTGGTGTAGCCAAGCCATTTGACTTTATCCCCCACACAGGCATCATTGACAAAAGTACCCAGTTAGACAGCCAGGGTAATATCATTATAGGGGTCACTAAGTGGCTCATTGATGGCACACATACTCAAATTAAGGAAATCTACCTCCAATAGCTGATCTGTAAGCAGCAGTGTCCAACAGAGATCAGTCCTGGGTCCTGTACTGCTTGGAATTCATGATACAAGCAAATACTGAATGTCTGTGCCTGACAATGTTGGCTGATGCCTGTAAACTGTGAGCAGTCATAGATTCTGTGAGTTATGTCAATATCCTACAAGAGGGTATTGATAAACAAATGCCTGCTAACATACTAATGCCTGTAAACTCCATGCAAATATATATATAGTAACATTTCCATTGGTGACACCTATGTTCCTGGTAAGTAGCACATCAGTGGCAACATGTGATGCACATACTCAGGGGTGATAGACCTGAGCACACAGGCCTGGCCACACAGGTTTACACCTATTGCACCTGAGATCACCATGTCACCCCAGTGGTAATACGGGAATCATATGTCATAACTGAGGGTGCAGTGACCGAAAATTGATATACTCATAACCTCCATGTACTCTTCTCTCAGCATGCCAATGTTTGAGTGCAATGGCCATTTGGTACTGTACCTTTCCAAGAGTAGTGACAATGCACACAACACAATGGTCCCTCACAAGGGAACTTCACGTCTTCAGTATCTGTTCAATGGGGCTCATCTGAAATCAGTGGTCATTGTAGCATGTGGCATATAGACTACTCAGAGGTGATCTCTGCCTTGCATATGGGGCAATGTGTGACCCTGCTTGATTGGAAATGCTGCATATCTGTAGGTGACTTGGTACATGGATTACTCACTCTAAGGACATTAACCTATGTGACATTAGTAATACATGCTGATGGGAGAGATCTGTCTAGCAGACTTTAATACACTTTTGAAACAGAATCTTGCCTAATGCCAAACAAAGCACTTCAGTGGACCTCATCAGATGCCATATGTATGATTGGCTGGGTGACCATCATTTCACCACAGGACTTCTGCCTGTGTCCCTCATGGACAGGTGCAAGATTATGCTACTAAAGTTCAAAGATCCTATGATTCCATAAGCTGATGTAAAATGCTCTAACTGCTACACACACAAACCTACTACATTGGGAATAGCACTTCTTCCAATTACTGTTTACAGGACATGGCACAACACACATACACTGCAAGATGGCTGAATGTAGAATAGAACACTTACCTATCTAATAGTACACACTACAGATCAAAGTATATGACACACGTGTTACACTTCAAGTCTGCTATTACTCTCTCTTTAGGACATCTTATGCATGATGACATTAGCAAGCCTAGTTGTGATCAGGCATTTGGAGGCCCACATCACTTGGTACAACCAAAATACTGCAACACTCTGCTTCTTTATAAGTTACTGAGGTGATCATAATTATTTTGTATAGAGATACATACACACGAGTGGCCTGGAGCAGGATCAGAACCCCTACCTATCTCATCTTATACACTATAGATCACAGCACTTATTACACGTACCACAGCTTAAGTTTGGTATTAGTATTACAGCTGGTATTCTTAAGGTTGATGACATCACCAGGCCTTGTAGGAAAGGGCAATTTGGAAACTGGCAGGAACTTATAGGGCCAAAAAGTGCAGAACTATTAGAATTTGACAGTCAATGAGGGATTCTCAGTTGTTTTGCAGTAGGATACATGCGCGCGCATGCGCACACACACACACACACACACACACACACACACACACACGCACACACGCACACGCACACACGCACACACGCACACACGCACACACACACACACCAAGTGGCCTGGAGTGTGATTATAACCCCTACCTACTTTTACACACAATAGTTCACAATATTTATTGCACATGCCACGGCTTATATTTGACATTAGAATGGCACCTGGTAGTCTTAAGGTTGATGATATCAGTAGGTCTTGCAGAAGAGGACAGTTTGGAAGCTGGCAGCAACTTACAGGGCCAAAACGTGCAGCACTATTGCAGTTTGATAGTGAGAGATTGTCAGTTGTTTTGTAGGAGGATACACACACACACACACACACACACACACACACACACACACACACACACACACACACACACACACACACACACACACACACACACACACACACACACACACACACACACACACACACACACACACACACTCATACTTCCAGACTCTCAATTCCCTACCTACCTAACCCCTCTAGTGTGTCCAAGAAGGCAGATGCTTACACACACACACACACACACACGCACACACGCACACACGCACACACACACACACACACACACACACACACACACACACACACACACACACACACACACACACAACAAATGGCCTGGAAGAAGATTAGGACCCTTATATAACCACTTTTACATATCATAAATAACAGTACTTATCACATACGCCACGGCTGACATCTTTTTAGACATGACTGCTGGCAAACTACTTGTGGATTACACAAACTAGGCTTGTGTTGAACAGTATCTGTGGCACGCACAGTGAAATTGCTTCATACTGTTATCTGTATCTAGTAGCCTAGCAGTCAGATAACTGTTATTTATCCTAGCTATGTGGCTACAGTTACCAGTTTGGCCATATGTGTCTGTTTGCATTTGCATGGACAAGCCTGTAGGCAAGAACAATGTGCCCTGTTTATGCGTACATAGACAATGCTATACATTACATGACCTGCTTACTTGTTGCCGTATGTGGGGTGATATCCAGTAGGCACAGGGTTCTGTAGATAAGAGCATTATGTATTGTTAAGCCCTTACTTTGGATCTTTTGATGAACATTATAGATGTGTGATAATGCAGCTTTACTCACCATTATCAGGGTATGTAGGGCAATGCAGACATCCACACACATATTTATGTATATAATGTATATAACAGGGACATATATAGAAATGTAGCTGCTTGTGTGTACAGTATACATATGTGTTATGTAGATATATGGGGAGAGACCTGTAGGTATATATAGGTATATATCTATTTGTATATACATAGAGATAGATATACTATCTATGGGAGAAAGAGATAGTGACAGACAGATATGTATACATAAATGTATGTATGTATAGACATATCTATACCTAACAGATCATTTTGAGCAAGGGGCAACAGAATTGTGCTCTGTTTAACTAAGTGTATGAGCATGCCCAGAGGTTTTGTCAGTACAGGCCACATCTACCTGTACTCCAGTCCGGGATTTTGTGTGTTACAGACAATGACATCTGTTCCTGTGTCTGCAGTACTGCACTTTACTCAAATTGTCCATGGCATTCTCCAGCTGTCTGATGTAATTAATATGTGACAGAGGTTAATAATGTTACACAACACACTGACAGTCTGTAAAAAAACAACATCATAATATCTCACATCCAAAAGATGTGGATACTTCCACATTAGAACCATCAACACCATCACCCATGCTAACTTCCCTAGTCCACTGAGCCATACAAGCTGCCAGACAGAGAGGACTCATTCATCACACAATCAACAGCATACATATGTATGTTATTATTCCTGTGTTAAGTGAGACATACAATGTATAATCAATTTCTACGTTACTGCACTGAGATTGCCTGGACTGCTGATATACCATTGATGAGTTACTGTTACAGCAATTATATGGGAATACTGCTGTGTTGGGGGTTGGGGAACAACACCACATGTTCTGCTGGAGACACACTATTCCAAATATCATGTAACCCCACTGTTTAACATCTCCCTTGACTGATGTAGTGAATATTCCATTAATGAGGCCTAGTGACTATAAAAGGACACACAATAGTGGACTGGGTATCTGTAATCCCATGTGGATGTTAATTCTGTCCAAATAGCCCACTATATTTACATGCATAAATGTAGCAGATCCATATATATATATATATATATATATATATATATATATATATATATATATATATATATACATACAATACCATATCATACTAATCCTTACAAGTACTGTGTAGGTTAGAGACTTACCTTGTGAATGCAGCAGTTGACAGAATTGTGGTTCAGGGCTGACTCTATCTGATGCAAGCAGTACACAGCCAATACATGGATAGGTACAGGTTGTGTGGGTTGCCTGTCATCAAGTTAAATTTATGTATGTGAGTAGGAGTAAGGTGTCAGTCCCTAGGTCCCTAGGTTTTCAGTGAATGTGCTATGTGTTGTGTTAGCCAAAGCCAGAGCATCCTGAGCATGGCTATGTCTGCCTCCAGGGACATCAGTAGGGGGTTCCTCCTCCGAGTCCTCCTGTGACTGTGGTGATCTAAGTACTGGTAGCAGGGGGGTCTGTATCCCTTCCCTTTACTGATCCTGCTGCAGCTGTTTCCACAGGATCATATTGTGTAGCGCAACACATACTATGAACATATGTACACATGTGACTGGCTAGTACTGCAGGACTCCACCAGATATATGGAGGCATCAGAACCATGACTTCAGAAGACCAAACCCATGCTCTATGATGTTCGTAGTTTGTGCGTGTGCCTCACTATGGCTGTCTTCTGTGGGTGTGTGCGCATTTCTGATGGGTATCATCTTCCACTGTTCCACGGTGTAGCCAACATTCCCCAGTAAATGGTCATGTGGGATGTCCCCCCAGCAAACATCTGGTACAGCTGTGATGCATACCAGATATAGGAGTCGTAATAACTGCCAGGGTTGCCAGCACACACATTCAGGATAATCCCCTGGGTGTTGCACATGACCTGGCAGTTGATGGAGTGGTACCCCTTGAGGTTTACACAGATTCTACTCTCCTTACCAGGTGGTGCCTTGATGTGTACGAGTGCAATCTATGGCACCCAGTACTTCAGGGTAGTGTGCTACATGGTAGAAGTGTTACATATTGCTGGCCCTTGCTTCTGCGGTGACGGGAAAAGATATGTGTTCAATGGCATGTGGTAGCATGGCATCAAAGAACTGGTGGAGTATCCTGGATGCAGATGTCTGTGAGACCCCCGTCATGTCCCCAGTTGGTCTTTGGAAAGTACCTGTAGCTAGTTTTCTAAGGGCTACACATACCTTTGTTTCCACTGGGATGGATTCCCCTCTGTTGGCTCTGGGGCTGAGTTGAGGGCGGCAGAGCTCAGTGATTTCTTGTAGTATGTCCCTGTCCACCTTATAGTGCTCTACAATCTCCAGCTCATGTAGCTCCTGGAAGGTTACCCTGGGTCTGAACACTTTTCTCTTTCTCTGTGTGGGCCTATTGTCAGCAGCACCAGCAGCATTGACTTCAGCATCTAGCACATACAGATGTAGCAGACCTGCAGCAACCCCTAGCATTATCTCAGTTAAAATTCTCAAGTCTGTACTCCAATGGTCCAGAGTACTGGGGGGAAAAATCAGAATGTACGGTGCATGCATACTTTATACAGCTTTGCTGTAGGTGCAAAATGTATGACTGACTAACTATGATGCATTCCTCCTGCCTACAATATAATTAACATGATTTAATGGCCTTATTTCAGTGAGTAACACCACGCCGTGCAGCATAGCTTATACTAAGGTCACAATTTCTAATTGAATACATCCGGTTTTAAGAACATGCTCAGCCAGGCAAACATACTCACCTAAGCTTAAAAGAGCTCAGAAGTGAGAGGACACAACCCCTGATGTCAGCCACATCCTGTGTAAACATCAACATAGTTTAACTCATTCCCTCCAGTACAGCTCTTTTGAGTGTGTATCTAACTCCTAGTAGGTGTGGCTTCAGCCTTTAAAAAAATGAAGTTAGCACCTTACAGTTCTAACAAATACTCATTGACAGAAGTCAAATATCAATATAATTGTTTTTGCCATCATGTATGCTACAAGATAAAATATTCAGGTACATTGTATGTAGCATGGTTTTGGAATTAATAATGCAAATATGAAATGTTTGATGCCTAGAGGCGCAGTAGGAGGTAACTGCAGAAATGCCTGGAGGTGTCACTCGGCTGTAATGAGTTAAGACCCTACACGGAGGGGGATATGCGGACACAATTATTCCTTTCTGCTATTCAATAATGCCACCTTATTTGCATACTTATCCATGCAGACAGCATAGAAACTACACTCTTTGTAGCCCTATAACCTTAGCAACAGCAGCAATGCACCATTGTAGGGACTCCACACAAGGTTCTATAATACATTTCTATAATGAAAATAAAATCCAAAAAAATGCTCACGTGTTATTCCACTTCCCACAAAACGTACTGTTGCTAAGAAGAAAAAAGAAAATGTGTGGGAAGCAATGTGCAGAGTAGGTTTTAAATCCCAAGTAGTTCACTATAAAGTTCCAAATACAATACGAATCAGGTTCAGATGTCTCCTCAATGTAAAGAGCCTATGCAGGCAATTGCTGACACCCAAAACCAGCGGGTGTGTTCCTCTTCCTAGTAGTTCAGCCACAAACTCTTGTTAGTGCAACTCCACAAAACTATAGCTTGTCATGCACAATCAAGTAAATACAAGCGTTAAGCGGAGGTTATAAATATTTATTAAATAAAAACGGCAAGCGTTTTCAACTTGTGGTCTTCTTCAGGCCAATAACAACTAAAGTGCTTGGTGCAAACATTTAAATATACAAACATTAAAAATGCAATGATGTCACATCCTCAATTAGTTGAAGTGCATACATTATTTAAAAATTAAAGGGACAGGAAGTGCTGCCCTAATTTCAAGCATAGCTTGTTGTAAGCAACTTCTAAAATCATGAATAAAACATAAAAATATATATAGAGCATAAAAATATATGGCATGTATATATATAGTCAGCCATACTGTATTGCTAAACAATCAATCTTATAAACATGCTTTATACATAAAAAATGATATTTCTATTCTTTTAACAGAGCTAAAAAATGTGCATCCACACATGTCATGTGTGGAATGCATGCATCCAAATATCCATGTCATGTACTAATAGAAGTGGAACAGAGAGATGGAACTGGGATGTTGCATGTGTGCATTTGTAAAAAAATATGTATAAGCGGATAACGCATAAAGTATATATGTGTATGTCTATATGTGTAAATTGTACACATATAAAGACAGTTGACAATAAGACTATGTGATATTATATCAATGCCCTAAATGAATACTATGCAAAAGGGGAAAGGAGGGGTGTGTGTGTGTGTGTATGTGGGGGGGGAAGTGACAAGAATAAAGGAAGTGTGGAAGGGGAATGAATGTGAAGGATGGGGGGGGGGTAAGAAAAAAGTGAATGAAACAAATAGAAATGTCAAGGTGTAAGTAGATAAGTATGAGATATATGATGCTCAATGGCGTAGTGACCTAGATTTCAGCATGGGTTTGATGGATACCCTGTCATTGAGGCCAGGGTGACAATCAGCTCTAAGTCTGATAATCCATTTGGTCTCCTTTGCTTCAGTTAAATTCTGGATGTCACCTCTCCTCAATGTGGGTTCATTCACCTGTATCACTTGAAACTTAAATGTGTGTTGTTTAGAGGTATTAATCACATGTTTCGACAATGCACTGCATGGTGAGGCCACTCTGATCTTGTATATGTGTTCTCTGATTCTCTCTTTCAATTTGCGGTCAGTTTTACCTATATAAAATGCACAGCACTGTGTGCAGCTCGCTAAATAGACTACATGTGTAGTATCACAGGAGGCCGCAGCTGTAAAAACAAATTCCTGTCCTGTGTTCGGATGTATAAAGCTATCTGTTTCTTTGATGAAATTACAATAATTGCATCTACTACATTTCCTGGTCATGCTGCTTTTCACACAGCTCACAGTTTCACATATTCTGTTCGGTCCACATAACATCCTATATAGGTTATGTTTGTTCTTATATGTGAACCTAGGAGCATGATCAATCACTCCTGATATATCTAAATCAGTGAGAAGAATGTCCCAGTGCTTCCTGTAAATGTCCTTCACATATCTAACATCCTGTGTGTAAAATATTGGTATCCTAAGTCTATCACTATATCATGTATTGCGTCCAATTCTTTGCATCCATCATTTCTATTAGAAAAGTATGGAAACGCTCTACCTTTCCTCAGCTCATTTATATCTTTCATGTTGGCATCTATTTCATCAGGTGAGTAGCTTCTATCCAAAAACATATTCCTCAATTCAGACATTCTATTATCAAAGCTTACATTATCAGAGTGTAATCTAGATATCCTCATAGCTTGTCCTCTGACAATGTTGTTAAAAACATGTGCTGGATGCATGCTACTACGATGTAATAGATGATTACGATAGCAGCTTTTCCTATGCACACCTGTGTTCAAGGGGCCACTCGGCAATCTCTGAATATAAACATCCAGGAATGATATCAACTCTATTGAGTTATCCATTATAAACTTGAGATAGTCCGTGTGGGTGTTTATATCTCTATGGAATTCTAAGAGTTGTTGTTCGTCTCCTTTCCAAATAATAAAAAGGTCATCAACGAAACGGGTGTAAAATGACACATAATTCTGATATGCAGTGTTCTCAAATAGAGATTTAAACTCCCAGCATGCCATGACAAGGTTGGCGTAGCTATTGGCACAAGAAGTGCCCATAGCTACGCCATCCTTTTGAATGTATAACTGATTGTCAAATATAAACACATTGTTCATAAGTACTAACTCCATGAGTTCACAGATAACTTCAATCTTGCTCATAGAGAATGTACCTTCTTTCTCTAAGCATTGACTAATACAGGTAATGCCATCCAAATTTGGAATGACAGTAAATAAAGACTGTACATCTAGGGTGACTAGTATATCCCTCTCGCCTTCCTTAACTGTATGTGTCTTGTCATATAACATCAGTAGGAACTGTTTTGTGTCTCTCAATATATGTTCATACTTATTAACGATTGGTCTCAGTAAGTGTTCTAGATAGAGCGATATGGGTTCCGTTACCCACACTCTCCCGGCCACAATTGGTCTCATTGGGGGGTCTCTCCCATCTTTATGGATCTTGGGCATCCCTTGTATACAAGGTATGATTGGATGTTCTACAATAAAATATCTGTACAGTTCTTCGCTAATTTTCCCTTCAAGTAATAGAACTTCAAGTTTGGTTGTGACCCTATTCATAATTATATTAAGTGTATGTGTGTCAATCTTCTCATAAAATTTTGTATCTCCAAGCATCAAATGCATCTTGGTTTTGTAGTATTCCATGTCCATCACTACTATGGGGCCCCCTTTGTCGGCCGGTCTTAACATAATGCTACTGTCATTCCTTAAGTTATTCAGTGCTCTTCTCTGTGCGGGGTTGAGATTCCCTGTTCACTTCTTACTTTTATTAAAACTATCATTTGTATATAGATCTTTCTCCACCAACTTTGAGAATGCTTCTATCAATGGATGGTTATTCAGGACATATGTGCTAGGTTTCCTAAATTTATGTAATTCTGATGTAGTACCAGCAAAATCAAGTTTAATCTGTAAGTTACGAGTGAACAATTTAAGATCAATGATATTATCAGTAATATCACTTTTCTGAGAAGGAATGAATGTAGTACCTTTCTCTAATACATAACATTCATTCAAGGAAAGTGTTTTCTTGGATATATTCCAAATTAATGATTCTTGCTCCCTTGCCATAATTTCCTTATAGTAGGTCCTGGCTGTGCATGGTCTGCTGGCCTCTTTCTCTGTCGGCCTCTGCTCATTGACCGTTTTCTCCCCCTCCCCCCACCTCTCCATTGTGATGCAATAGGGAAAGTGGCTGTATGGGGGAAGCCATGGTTCGATGTGCTATCCAAGGGTACATTTGATTTTTTCTTTCCTACTTCAAGACTACCTTTGCTAGTACTATCACTATTTGTATCAATATGTTCACATATGTCTATACGAGTATTAGCTTCCTCAAGAACTGAAATATCGTGTATATTGCTAATGGGTGACATGCTTTGTATGTCTATACCATCGTGGTGTACCATAGCTGCAGTAACCACCAGGTTCCGCTTCCCACCACCTTGTGGTAGGTTAGCTTTTATATTAACATCACTATTACTATTACCTTGCCTGTCTTTCTGTTGTATAGGGGGATCTGGGTAGTTGTTATGAAAATTCTTCACTGTGTTGTTCACCCTGGGCCAAGTGAAGGCATTCCCCTTTTTAAAATCGTCAGTGTCCCTCCTAATCTTATCACGTTTTTGCTGTAATAATCTCTTTTCATACATAAACACATTATCCAACATTTTATCCATATACACATCTATTACTTGTTTAGGATACATATTATATAAGCTTAGTTGTTGTTGCTGAATATTTTCCCTCAAAGAAATTTCTTGAGGCAAAAAGTACTTATTCAAAAGTTCCATATATTTAATGCTAGTTTCAAGGTTAATCTGCTGCCACATGCACAGCAGATCTTTATAAACAGTACCTGTGGTGGGCATTTTAAGAATCCTCAGGCCCCTGGGTACAATTTTATGCAATGCACACCTCGAAATGTTGGCGTTGTAACTGGAGGCGTTTAAGTCTGAGAAAGTCCCCTTCCATCTCCTGTACAAGTGTCGTTAATCCATGGTATTCCTTTTCTGAGGTTCCATTGTCATCTGTCTCAGTAGGAGCATGGTAGTGCAAAAGTGGATTTACTTCACCAGTTATTACATCTTGAAACCTAGTCTTGCTCTCTCTGTTGGTTTCCCTTTGACTAAGTAGTACTTCCGGTGTATACGGAAGTTCAATCGGAGTGTCAATAGATTTTGACTCTGCCATGGAATATACGTGAGCAACAACGTGTATAATGAAAATAAAATCCAAAAAAATGCTCACGTGTTATTCCACTTCCCACAAAACGTACTGTTGCTAAGAAGAAAAAAAAAAAAAAAGAAAATGTGTGGGAAGCAATGTGCAGAGTAGGTTTTAAATCCCAAGTAGTTCACTATAAAGTTCCAAATACAATACGAATCAGGTTCAGATGTCTCCTCAATGTAAAGAGCCTATGCAGGCAATTGCTGACACCCAAAACAAGCGGGTGTGTTCCTCTTCCTAGTAGTTCAGCCACAAACTCTTGTTAGTGCAACTCCACAAAACTATAGCTTGTCATGCACAATCAAGTAAATACAAGCGTTAAGCGGAGGTTATAAATATTTATTAAATAAAAACGGCAAGCGCTTTCAACTTGTGGTCTTCTTCAGGCCAATAACAACTAAAGTGCTTGGTGCAAACATTTAAATATACAAACATTAAAAATGCAATGATGTCACATCCTCAATTAGTTGAAGTGCATGCATTATTTAAAAATTAAAGGGACAGGAAGTGCTATCCTAATTTCAAGCATAGCTTGTTGTAAGCAACTTCTAAAATCATGAATAAAACATAAAAATATATATAGAGCATAAAAATATATGGCATGTATATATATAGTCAGCCATACTGTATTGCTAAACAATCAATCTTATAAACATGCTTTATACATAAAAAAATGATATTTCTATTCTTTTAACAGAGCTAAAAAAATGTGCATCCACACGTCATGTGTGGAATGCATGCATCCAAATATCCATGTCATGTACTAATAGAAGGGGAACAGAGAGATGGAACTGGGATGTTGCATGTGTGCATTTGTAAAAAAATATGTATAAGCGGATAACGCATAAAGTATATATGTGTATGTCTATATGTGTAAATTGTACACATATAAAGACAGTTGACAATAAGACTATGTGATATTATATCAATGCCCTAAATGAATACTATGCAAAAGGGGAAAGGAGGGGTGTGTGTGTGTGTGTATGTGTGGGGGGGGGAGTGACAAGATTAAAGGAAGTGTGGAAGGGGAATGAATGTGAAGGATGGGGGGGTAAGAAAAAAGTGAATGAAACAAATAGAAATGTCAAGGTGTAAGTAGATAAGTATGAGATATATGATGCTCAATGGCGTAGTGACCTAGATTTCACCATGGGTTTGATGGATACCCTGTCATTGAGGCCAGGGTGACAATCAGCTCTAAGTCTGATAATCCATTTGGTCTCCTTTGCTTCAGTTAAATTCTGGATGTCACCTCTCCTCAATGTGGGTTCATTCACCTGTATCACTTGAAACTTAAATGTGTGTTGTTTAGAGGTATTAATCACATGTTTCGACAATGCACTGCATGGTGAGGCCACTCTGATCTTGTATATGTGTTCTCTGATTCTCTCTTTCAATTTGCGGTCAGTTTTACCTATATAAAATGCACAGCACTGTGTGCAGCTCACTAAATAGACTACATGTGTAGTATCACAGGAGGCGCAGCTGTAAAAACAAATTCCTGTCCTGTGTTCGGATGTATAAAGCTATCTGTTTCTTTGATGAAATTACAATAATTGCATCTACTACATTTCCTGGTCATGCTGCTTTTCACACAGCTCACAGTTTCACATATTCTGTTCGGTCCACATAACATCCTATATAGGTTATGTTTGTTCTTATATGTGAACCTAGGAGCATGATCAATCACTCCTGATATATCTAAATCAGTGAGAAGAATGTCCCAGTGCTTCCTGTAAATGTCCTTCACATATCTAACATCCTGTGTGTAAAATATTGGTATCCTAAGTCTATCACTACTATCATGTATTGCGTCCAATTCTTTGCATCCATCATTTCTATTAGCAAAGTATGGAAACGCTCTACCTTTCCTCAGCTCATTTATATCTTTCATGTTGGCATCTATTTCATCAGGTGAGCAGCTTCTATCCAAAAACATATTCCTCAATTCAGACATTCTATTATCAAAGCTTACATTATCAGAGTGTAATCTAGATATCCTCATAGCTTGTCCTCTGACAATGTTGTTAAAAACATGTGCTGGATGCATGCTACTACGATGTAATAGATGATTATGATAGCAGCTTTTCCTATGCACACCTGTGTTCAAGGGGCCACTCGGCAATCTCTGAATATAAACATCCAGGAATGATATCAACTCTATTGAGTTATCCATTATAAACTTGAGATAGTCCGTGTGGGTGTTTATATCTCTATGGAATTCTAAGAGTTGTTGTTCGTCTCCTTTCCAAATAATAAAAAGGTCATCAACAACGGGTGTAAAATGACACATAATTCTGATATGCAGTGTTCTCAAATAGAGATTTAAACTCCCAGCATGCCATGACAAGGTTGGCGTAGCTATTGGCACAAGAAGTGCCCATAGCTACGCCATCCTTTTGAATGTATAACTGATTGTCAAATATAAACACATTGTTCATAAGTACTAACTCCATGAGTTCACAAATAACTTCAATCTTGCTCATAGAGAATGTACCTTCTTTCTCTAAGCATTGACTAATACAGGTAATGCCATCCAAATTCGGAATGACAGTAAATAAAGACTGTACATCTAGGGTGACTAGTATATCCCTCTCGCCTTCCTTAACTGTATGTGTCTTGTCATATAACATCAGTAGGAACTGTTTTGTGTCTCTCAATATATGTTCATACTTATTAACGATTGGTCTCAGTAAGTGCTCTAGATAGAGTGATATGGGTTCCGTTACCCACACTCTCCCGGCCACAATTGGTCTCATTGGGGGGTCTCTCCCATCTTTATGGATCTTGGGCATCCCTTGTATACAAGGTATGATTGGATGTTCTACAATAAAATATCTGTACAGTTCTTCGTTAATTTTCCCTTCAAGTAATAGAACTTCAAGTTTGGTTGTGACCCTATTCATAATTATATTAAGTGTATGTGTGTCAATCTTCTCATAAAATTTTGTATCTCCAAGCATCAAATGCATCTTGGTTTTGTAGTATTCCATGTCCATCACTACTATGGGGCCCCCTTTGTCGGCCGGTCTTATCATAATGCTACTATCATTCCTTAAGTTATTCAGTGCTCTTCTCTGCGGGTTGAGATTCCCTGTCCACTTCTTACTTTTATTAAAACTATCATTTGTATATAGATCTTTCTCCACCAACTTTGAGAATGCTTCTATCAATGGATGGTTATTCAGGACATATGTGCTAGGTTTCCTAAATTTATGTAATTCTGATGTAGTACCAGCAAAATCAAGTTTAATCTGTAAGTTACGAGTGAACAATTTAAGATCAATGATATTATCAGTAATATCACTTTTCTGAGAAGGAATGAATGTAGTACCTTTCTCTAATACATAACATTCATCCAAGGAAAGTGTTTTCTTGGATATATTCCAAATTAATGATTCTTGCTCCCTTGCCATAATTTCCTTATAGTAGGTCCTGGCTGTGGATGGTCTGCTGGCCTCTTTCTCTGTCGGCCTCTGCTCATTGACCATTCTCTCCCCCTCCCCCCACCTCTCCATTGTGATGCAATAGGGAAAGGGGCTGTATGGGGGAAGCCATGGTTCGATGTGCTATCCAAGGGTACATTTGATTTTTTCTTTCCTACTTCAAGACTACCTTTGCTAGTACTATCACTATTTGTATCAATATGTTCACATATGTCTATACAAGTATTAGCTTCCTCAAGAACGGAAATATTGTGTATATTGCTAATGGGTGACATGCTTTGTATGTCTATACCATCGTGGTGTACCATAGCTGCAGTAACCACCAGGTTCCGCTTCCCACCACCTTGTGGTAGGTTAGCTTTTATATTAACATCACTATTACTATTACCTTGCCTGTCTTTCTGTTGTATAGGGGGATCTGGGTAGTTGTTATGAAAATTTTTCACTGTGTTGTTCACCCTGGGCCAAGTGAAGGCATTCCCCTTTTTAAAATCGTCAGTGTCCCTCCTAATCTTATCACGTTTTTGCTGTAATAATCCCTTTTCATACATAAACACATTATCCAACATTTTATCCATATACACATCTATTACTTGTTTAGGATACATATTATATAAGCTTAGTTGTTGTTGCTGAATATTTTCCCTCAAAGAAATTTCTTGAGGCAAAAAGTACTTATTCAAAAGTTCCATATATTTAATGCTAGTTTCAAGGTTAATCTGCTGCCACATGCACAGCAGATCTTTATAAACAGTACCTGTGGTGGGCATTTTAAGAATCCTCAGGCCCCTGGGTACAATTTTGCGTGCAATGCACACCTCGAAATGTTGGCGTTTTAACTGGAGGCGTTTAAGTCTGAGAAAGTCCCCTTCCATCTCCTGTACAAGTGTCGTTAATCCATGGTATTCCTTTTCTGAGGTTCCATTGTCATCTGTCTCAGTAGGAGCATGGTAGTGCAAAAGTGGATTTACTTCACCAGTTATTACATCTTGAAACCTAGTCTTGCTCTCTCTGTTGGTTTCCCTTTGACTAAGTAGTACTTCCAGTGTATACGGAAGTTCAATCGGAGTGTCAATAGATTTTGACTCTGCCATGGAATATACGTGAGCAACAACGTGTATAATGAAAATAAAATCCAAAAAAATGCTCACGTGTTATTCCACTTCCCACAAAACGTACTGTTGCTAAGAAGAAAAAAAAAAAAAAAAGAAAAAAGAAAATGTGTGGGAAGCAATGTGCAGAGTAGGTTTTAAATCCCAAGTAGTTCACTATAAAGTTCCAAATACAATACGAATCAGGTTCAGATGTCTCCTCAATGTAAAGAGCCTATGCAGGCAATTGCTGACACCCAAAACCAGCGGGTGTGTTCCTCTTCCTAGTAGTTCAGCCACAAACTCTTGTTAGTGCAACTCCACAAAACTATAGCTTGTCATGCACAATCAAGTAAATACAAGCGTTAAGCGGAGGTTATAAATATTTATTAAATAAAAACGGCAAGCGCTTTCAACTTGTGGTCTTCTTCAGGCCAATAACAACTAAAGTGCTTGGTGCAAACATTTAAATATACAAACATTAAAAATGCAATGATGTCACATCCTCAATTAGTTGAAGTGCATGCATTATTTAAAAATTAAAGGGACAGGAAGTGCTGCCCTAATTTCAAGCATAGCTTGTTGTAAGCAACTTCTAAAATCATGAATAAAACATAAAAATATATATAGAGCATAAAAATATATGGCATGTATATATATATAGTCAGCCATACTGTATTGCTAAACAATCAATCTTATAAACATGCTTTATACATAAAAAATGATATTTCTATTCTTTTAACAGAGCTAAAAAAATGTGCATCCACACATGTCATGTGTGGAATGCATGCATCCAAATATCCATGTCATGTACTAATAGAAGTGGAACAGAGAGATGGAACTGGGATGTTGCATGTGTGCATTTGTAAAAAAATATGTATAAGCGGATAACGCATAAAGTATATATGTGTATGTCTATATGTGTAAATTGTACACATATAAAGACAGTTATTACATTATTAACAGTTGTTATGTGTCACTCCCCCCCCCACATACACACACACACACACACACACACACACACACACACACACACACACACACACACACACACACACACACCCTCCTTTCCCCTTTTGCATAGTATTCATTTAGGGCATTGATATAATATCACATAGTCTTATTGTCAACTGTCTTTATATGTGTACAATTTACACATATAGACATACACATATATACTATATGCGTTATCCGCTTATACATATTTTTTTACAAATGCACACATGCAACATCCCAGTTCCATCTCTCTGTTCCACTTCTATTAGTACATGACATGGATATTTGGATGCATGCATTCCACACATGACATGTGTGGATGCACATTTTTTTAGCTCTGTTAAAAGAATAGAAATATCATTTTTTATGTATAAAGCATGTTTATAAGATTGATTGTTTAGCAATACAGTATGGCTGACTATATATATACATGCCATATATTTTTATGCTCTATATATATTTTTATGTTTTATTCATGATTTTAGAAGTTGCTTACAACAAGCTATGCTTGAAATTAGGGCAGCACTTCCTGTCCCTTTAATTTTTAAATAATGCATGCACTTCAACTAATTGAGGATGTGACATCATTGCATTTTAATGTTTGTATATTTAAATGTTTGCACCAAGCACTTTAGTTGTTATTGGCCTGAAGAAGACCACAAGTTGAAAGCGCTTGCCGTTTTTATTTAATAAATATTTATAACCTCCGCTTAA
The DNA here is from genome assembly GCF_019279795.1 of Protopterus annectens. Lineage (NCBI taxonomy): Eukaryota > Metazoa > Chordata > Ceratodontiformes > Protopteridae > Protopterus > Protopterus annectens. Next base: position 285,582,815 of record NC_056730.1, on the reverse strand, counting down.
CGCTTGTATTTACCTGATTGTGCATGACAAGCTATAGTTTTGTGGAGTTGCACTAACAAGAGTTTGTGGCTGAACTACTAGGAAGAGGAACACACCCGCTGGTTTTGGGTGTCAGCAATTGCCTGCATAGGCTCTTTACATTGAGGAGACATCTGAACCTGATTCGTATTGTATTTGGAACTTTATAGTGAACTACTTGGGATTTAAAACCTACTCTGCACATTGCTTCCCACACATTTTCTTTTTTCTTCTTAGCAACAGTACATTTTGTGGGAAGTGGAATAACACGTGAGCATTTTTTTGGATTTTATTTTCATTATACACGTTGTTGCTCACGTATATTCCATGGCAGAGTCAAAATCTATTGACACTCCGATTGAACTTCCGTATACACCGGAAGTACTACTTAGTCAAAGGGAAACCAACAGAGAGAGCAAGACTAGGTTTCAAGATGTAATAACTGGTGAAGTAAATCCACTTTTGCACTACCATGCTCCTACTGAGACAGATGACAATGGAACCTCAGAAAAGGAATACCATGGATTAATGACACTTGTACAGGAGATGGAAGGGGACTTTCTCAGACTTAAACGCCTCCAGTTACAACGCCAACATTTCGAGGTGTGCATTGCACGCAAAATTGTACCCAGGGGCCTGAGGATTCTTAAAATGCCCACCACAGGTACTGTTTATAAAGATCTGCTGTGCATGTGGCAGCAGATTAACCTTGAAACTAGCATTAAATATATGGAACTTTTGAATAAGTACTTTTTGCCTCAAGAAATTTCTTTGAGTTAAAATATTCAGCAACAACAACTAAGCTTATATAATATGTATCCTAAACAAGTAATAGATGTGTATATGGATAAAATGTTGGATAATGTGTTTATGTATGAAAAGAGATTATTACAGCAAAAACGTGATAAGATTAAGAGGGACACTGACGATTTTAAAAAGGGGAATGTCTTCACTTGGCCCAGGGTGAACAACACAGTGAAGAATTTTGATAACAACCCCCCAGATCCCCCTATACAACAGAAAGACAGGCAAGGTAATAGTAATAGTGATGTTAATATAAAAGCTAACCTACCACAAGGTGGTGGGAAGCAGAACCTGGTGTTTACTGCAGCTATGGTACACCACAATGGTATAGACATACAAAGCATGTCACCCATTAGCAATATACACAATATTTCCGTTCTTGAGGAAGCTAATACTCGTATAGACATATGTGAACATATTGATACAAATAGTGATAGTACTAGCAAAGGTAGTCTTGAAGTAGGAAAGAAAAAATCAAATGTACCCTTGGATAGCGCATCGAACCATGGCTTCCCCCATACAGCCCCTTTCCCTATTGCATCACAATGGAGAGGTGGGGAGAGGGGGAGAGAACGGTCAATGAGCAGAGGCCGACAGAGAAAGAGGCCAGCAGACCATCCACAGCCAGGACCTACTATAAAGAAATTATGGCAAGGGAGCAAGAATCATTAATTTGGAATATATCCAAGAAAACACTTTCCTTGGATGAATGTTATGTATTAGAGAAAGGTACTACATTCATTCCTTCTCAGAAAAGTGATATTACTGATAATATCATTGATCTTAAATTGTTCACTCGTAACTTACAGATTAAACTTGATTTTGCTGGTACTACATCAGAATTACATAAATTTAGGAAACCTAGCACATATGTCCTGAATAACCATCCATTGATAGAAGCATTCTCAAAGTTGGTGAAGAAAGATCTATATACAAATGATAGTTTTAATAAAAGTAAGAAGTGGACAGGGAATCTCAACCCCGCACAGAGAAGAGCACTGAATAACTTAAGGAATGATAGTAGCATTATGTTAAGACCGGCCGACAAAGGGGGCCCCATAGTAGTGATGGACATGGAATACTACAAAACCAAGATGCATTTGATGCTTGGAGATACAAAATTTTATGAGAAGATTGACACACATACACTTAATATAATTATGAATAGGGTCACAACCAAACTTGAAGTTCTATTACTTGAAGGGAAAATTAACGAAGAACTGTACAGATATTTTATTGTAGAACATCCAATCATACCTTGTATACAAGGGATGCCCAAGATCCATAAAGATGGGAGAGACCCCCCAATGAGACCAATTGTGGCCGGGAGAGTGTGGGTAACGGAACCCATATCGCTCTATCTAGAACACTTACTGAGACCAATCGTTAATAAGTATGAACATATATTGAGAGACACAAAACAGTTCCTACTGATGTTATATGACAAGACACATACAGTTAAGGAAGGCAAGAGGGATATACTAGTCACCCTAGATGTACAGTCTTTATTTACTTTCATTCCGAATTTGGATGGCATTACCTGTATTAGTCAATGCTTAGAGAAAGAAGGTACATTCTCTATGAGCAAGATTGAAGTTATCTGTGAACTCATGGAGTTAGTACTTATGAACAATGTGTTTATATTTGACAATCAGTTATACATTCAAAAGGATGGAGTAGCTATGGGCACTTCTTGTGCCAATAGCTACGCCAACCTTGTCATGGCATGCTGGGAGTTTAACTCTCTATTTGAGAACACTGCATATCAGAATTATGTGTCATTTTACACCCGTTTCATTGATGACCTTTTTATTATTTGGAAAGGAGACGAACAACAACTCTTAGAATTCCATAGAGATATAAACACCCACACGGACTATCTCAAGTTTACAATGGATAACTCAATAGAGTTGATATCATTCCTGGATGTTTATATTCAGAGATTGCCGAGTGGCCCCTTGAACACAGGTGTGCATAGGAAAAGCTGCTATCGTAATCATCTATTACATCGTAGTAGCATGCATCCAGCACATGTTTTTAACAACATTGTCAGAGGACAAGCTATGAGGATATCTAGATTACACTCTGATAATGTAAGCTTTGATAATAGAATGTCTGAATTGAGGAATATGTTTTTGGATAGAAGCTACTCACCTGATGAAATAGATGCCAACATGAAAGATATAAATGAGCTGAGGAAAGGTAGAGCGTTTCCATACTTTGCTAATAGAAATGATGGATGCAAAGAATTGGACACAATACATGATAGTAGTGATAGACTTAGAATACCAATATTTTACACACAGGATGTTAGATATGTGAAGGACATTTACAGGAAGCACTGGGACATTCTTCTCACTGATTTAGATATATCAGGAGTGATTGATCACTCTCCTAGGTTCACATATAAGAAGAAACATAACCTATATAGGATGTTATGTGGACCGAACAGAATATGTGAAACTGTGAGCTGTGTGAAAAGCAGCATGACCAGGAAATGTAGTAGATGCAATTATTGTAATTTCATCAAAGAAACAGATAGCTTTATACATCCGAACACAGGACAGGAATTTGTTTTTACAGCTGCTGCCTCCTGTGATACTACACATGTAGTCTATTTAGTGACCTGCACACAGTGCTGTGCGTTTTATATAGGTAAAACTGACCGCAAATTGAAAGAGAGAATCAGAGAACACATATACAAGATCAGAGTGGCCTCACCATGCAGTGCATTGTCGAAACATGTGATTAATACCTCTAAACAACACACATTTAAGTTTCAAGTGATACAGGTGAATGAACCCACATTGAGGAGAGGTGACATCCAGAATTTAACGGAAGCAAAGGAGACCAAATGGATTATCAGACTTAGAGCTGATTGTCACCCTGGCCTCAATGACAGGGTATCCATCAAACCCATGCTGAAATCTAGGTCACTACGCCATGGAGAATCATATATCTCATACTTATCTACTTACACCTTGACATTTCTATTTGTTTCATTCACTTTTTTCTTAACTTCTCCCCCCCCATCCTTCACATTCATTCCCCTTCCACACTTCCTTTAATCTTGTCACTTCTCCCCCTCATACACACACACACACACACACACACACCCCTTCTTTCCCCTTTTGCATAGTATTCATTTAGGGCATTGATATAATATCACATAGTCTTATTGTCAACTGTCTTTATATGTGTACAATTTACACATATAGACATACACATATATTCTTTATGCGTCATCCGCTTATACATATTTTTTTACAAATGCACACATGCAACATCCCAGTTCCATCTCTCTGTTCCACTTCTATTAGTACATGACATGGATATTTGGATGCATGCATTCCACACATGACATGTGTGGATGCACATTTTTTAGCTCTGTTAAAAGAATAGAAATATCATTTTTTTATGTATAAAGCATGTTTATAAGATTGATTGTTTAGCAATACAGTATGGCTGACTATATATACATGCCATATATTTTTATGCTCTATATATATTTTTATGTTTTATTCATGATTTTAGAAGTTGCTTACAACAAGCTATGCTTGAAATTAGGGCAGCACTTCCTGTCCCTTTAATTTTTAAATAATGCATGCACTTCAACTAATTGAGGATGTGACATCATTGCATTTTTAATGTTTGTATATTTAAATGTTTGCACCAAGCACTTTAGTTGTTATTGGCCTGAAGAAGACCACAAGTTGAAAGCGCTTGCCGTTTTTATTTAATAAATATTTATAACCTCCGCTTAACGCTTGTATTTACTTGATTGTGCATGACAAGCTATAGTTTTGTGGAGTTGCACTAACAAGAGTTTGTGGCTGAACTACTAGGAAGAGGAACACACCCGCTGGTTTTGGGTGTCAGCAATTGCCTGCATAGGCTCTTTACATTGAGGAGACATCTGAACCTGATTCGTATTGTATTTGGAACTTTATAGTGAACTACTTGGGATTTAAAACCTACTCTGCACATTGCTTCACACACATTTTCTTTTTTCTATAATACATTTCTGTCACATAATATAAAATAGTTTTTTTCCTATTTTTTTTTCTATTAAGCATGTTTGCACATCTTTCTGACATGCAGACTAATAGTTTAGCTATGTGTATGTGGTATTACATTTTCTTGGGATTTATGTCCACATTTCTACAGTTTTACACCTTTTTTTCTGTCTAGACTCCTGTACGTGGAATTTTTCTGTATGCACTAAGGACACTGACAGATGCCTTTCTGCATGTTGGATCACTCTACCTGGCTCATTTGTATTAGATTCACCTGCTTATGGGGCGATTTGCATGCCACAGAATTTTCTGGGTTTACGCTTGCATGCATGCTGCTCAGCAGTGCTTATTGAATCTTAATATGTTCGCATCCATGTAAGCATCATGGCCCGATGCCTACACAAAAAAAAAGTGTAGGCTTTATTAAATTCCCCCCTATATCTGAATGAACCCTTGTTTTGTTTAAGATGAACGTGAAACACAATATTTATAACATTTTGTGTCAATGTATGAATAGCAATTCTTTTATACTGGTGATAGTACATGTATATTTTAGAAGTTATAAATAAGTTATTGGTGGAACTGTTACTCTTTGTGTATTTTTGGAGTAAGACATGCTCAAAATTGGCATGTTTCATAATTTCGTAGTTTAACATGTCTATAGATGGTCTAATTATTCTATCAGCAATGCAATGTCACTCACTCTAAATTTGTATTTATTTCCTCCCATATAATTAACTGACTTATTATTAAATATAATCAAAAATGCAACATTAACATAATTTCCCCTCTCACCAAACTGTATTCAATACTATATAGTACTTTGTATTTCAGACTATCTTTATTTGAGTTTTCACTTAAACTGCTGATCCTCTTTATACATTATCTGTGCATACTTTCCAAGACTGTAATATCACTCAAAATAAAGAAAATAAAGAAAAATGTATTATGTTCAATAATAAATCTAATTAGTGATATGAATACTGTCTTCAAAACCTCAGAGTTTCTGATAACGGTGTTATAAATAAGGCTAATCTGACAGAATACTTTTATGTTTACCTCTTTAATACAATACTTTAAATAAAATGCTGCTCCTATAGTGATCCCTAGATCTTTAATATGTTTAATTATTAACAAGTCTGTATTATCCATAACTACTTGGATGTTACTGTTAATACCATATAATACCCACTTAGTTTTTAAGGTATACTTTAACTCAGTCTTGTACTTCTTTAAAATAAACATTTAATTCTTCAATATCGGACTAATTTTTATTTCTGCTACTACTTTACAATCTTTATCATACTTACATGTCCAAAAGTTAGAGGACAAAGCAAAACCTGAAAAAAAATTGTCAAACAACACTGATCCCAAAACCAAACTTTGAGGTACTTCCTTGTCAGTACTTATCCAGGATGATTATTTACCCTCTAATATATGGTGTCCTTAAGACATAAAACATATAACATTGAAGTTTAGCAAAAGTTATGGCAGAACTGAAGCTGGATACAGATTTATAAATAACTATAATAATGTTTTTACAGCACTTTATTAAAGTTTTTTAGAGAATGGGCTTACTGTATATCAGCACCCTGATTGGAGAACGAGCGTTCTCCAGCAGGCTATTAATGTACAAGTAATACCCACTAAAAATGTGTCCGCCGCTTCACAGCAGCATATCAAGCTGCCATGGAGCTTGGACTGAGAAAACAGAACAGCTGACATTATTTTACACTCGCTAAGCAGTGATTGTGCTGTTAGCAAGTGTAAAATATATTAAAAAAAAGACAAAAACAGAAACCAAAGTGCGCATGTGTTAATGACTGTGTGTGTGAGTGAATGCAAGAACAAGCGACATGTTATTTCACACTCGCTAAGCAGCGCTTTTGCTGTTTACCAAGTGTAAAATCTAAATATAAAGTGTGTGTATGTTTCTGCTTGTGTGTGTGTGTTTATGTTTCTGTCTGTGTGTGTGAATATGTGTATGAAAGCGAGGTATGTGTGAGTGAGAGTGTGAAGACTGAGAGCAACCTAACACTAGCAGCAGCATTCAAGAGGTTTACGTTTACGTACCTCTCTTCTCTTAAACAAATGAATAAATCGTAAAATAAAGGGGGAGCAAAGGCTCAAAACAGGAGCATATTCCTGTTTAAAAAATCACAAAGTGGATGCAATAGGGCTTGTGTTAGCATGCATTTTCTGAAGGGCAAGGGTGTATGAGGGGAGGTGGTGTCTATGTGACATAGGGAGAGACAGTAAGATGATGGATCACTGGCAGCAGGAGATAAGAGGTTTGCCCACCTCTCCATCTTTTAGCTCAAGAAATGTTGATAAATCCTGAAATAAAGGGGGAAGAAAGGCACCAAAATAGGAACAGATTTTAAATAAATAAATAAATAAATAAATAAATATATATATATATATATATATATATATATATATATATCAAGTTAAATAACAGGATTTGTGTTAAAATGAATTTTCCGAGGGAAATAAAGTCAGATAGTCAAATGTATGTCATTATTTAGTAACTTTAATCCCCAAATGACTGGCAAGAAACCATTTTAGCAGCAAGGAACCAAAAAATTAAAGCAAATATCTAGATATTTTTAAATAATATATTTTTGATGTAAAATACTTTCTCTAACACCATTTACATATACTACAGCAACTTAGAAGCATTACGTGGAGGAACTATTTTACATCTAAAATATATAAAAATTATATAGTAATAAAAGAAATATAAATAAGAAGGGAAATGCAATAGTTTTACAGAGATCGCATTCTTTAAGTGCAATCATGCCCTTCAGGGTGTGTGTTAATGTGTAATTAATGCCCTTCCATCTGTGTAGAGTCCCAATGCCTGTGACGTCCTTGAGCAGGCATTGATTACACATTAACACACACCCTGCTGGGCATTATTGCTTGCATAAAACATCAATTAGTACTGATAATGAGTTATATGGTCCCATGAACATGTGGCATACAGAATTTTTTCTGCATAAAATGTTCACTCTTTCCAGAAATACCTGAATAGTAGGGAGGAAAGTGGCAACTGGTTATCAACATAGTTGTTAGTAGAACTGATGGTTGTAGGCTGGTCATTTATTGTAATTAGCATTGTCAAAGGTAAAGAATAGTAGGCAATATTGTGGCAACAAATCTCTTGACATTATTTAAGCAATTAAACAGGAATATTTTTCTAAACCTCTACTTGTTGTATCTTTTGGCTTTTTCCAGTTAGGGGTCGCCACAGCAGAACTCCGGTCCACTAATGATTGGCAGCGGATTTTTACATACCGAGTTGCCAGCTCTGATGCACAACCTTCAATGAAGGTATGCCCATTCACGCATGTCTCCACACAGAAGACACTTTAGCTGGGAATCGAACAGGACAACGTCTTACTGTGAGGCGACAACGCTACCGCAGCACCACCACCGCAGTTTGTCTTAATCTGTGGAAAGTATCATCTATCTGCCCACTGCCAAAAATGTTCTCACTGACCATCTTTTTGTTGGTTCAGAATGAATTCTGCAAAAAGACATATACGACCATTACTACTTTAATTAATAAATTTTATATCTTTTTAAATTATTGTATACAAAAATGATCCCTTTTTGTCAGAAGCAAAATAATAAATACATAAAACATGCAGCTCGATAGGACAATAGAATCAACAGATTATATACCAAGAAATGTAAGACCTTTTCATTATGTAAATATTGCTCCCTCCCAACTCATAAAAGAAAACTTTATCTAAGTGGATGGGATGGGAAATTGCAAATTCACTGCTGGCTTGTCACCTGTGGCCCTTATGAATAGTTTGTAGATGCTCTAAGGCCCGGGCATATACCAAATCATTCCAACCCATAGGCATTAATAGTTGGGAAAATTGAACCATGAATGGCTAGGCTCAAAAAGGTTCTAGGGCCATTAGCCTAGTAACCTGCTATGATCCTATGATCCTAAGTCTATCTACAAGTACAAGATAGCCACCAGCTTTAATGGTAGCCAATATGGCTTTTTTAGTTATGCACATACATTTTGCAGTAATAACCTATCGTGCTATAAACTAATTGCAAATACTACTCACACCAACACAAAATCCAAAGCAAAAATCTTGGCTAGCTAACATTTGGCTAGTTAAATTCAGAGTTGAATACAAGCTAGGAATCATCATACCCCATTCACTAAAACTATATCAAGGCCATGAACACAGTAATAACTGGTGCTTTAATTATTGTCTTACCCTAAATACAAAGATATGTAGTATATTCACCTTTGGTAAAACTAGTGTTCTCCATAACAACCTGCATGTATGTCAACTAGTGAAGAGAATTAAGACTATGAGATGTTAATAAGCTTCCCCATGTAGATCAGGGTTTGATTCCCTCAGCATCCATTTACCTACTGTAAGACTCTGAGTAAGTCATTTAATCAAAAAGAGCTGTGTGGAAATTGTGCTAAGCTCCGCAGAAATCTCCTGCACCGTATGCTTAATACTGACTCATAAATGGAATGTGTTACAGGATACAGGAAGTTATGTAGACAACAAGCAGTCCTTAATTCAGCATATCCCCAGCATTGTCATAAAAAATTGTCATGGCTACTCATCTAGATCTCAGTCTGACCTAGTTCTCCTTTCTTCCAGCTTTAATCACCCGGTCATAGAATAAAATTTTCCATTTGGCATATGCTGCTCTAAATAACTCTCCCAGCTACAAATACAATTAAAAAGGTTCAAAGTTTAAAGAACTGCTCTTATCTGGATAAACAAACTAAAAATGTTGTCCTTATTTTCTGAGGCCTATAGTCTCCTGTGAAATGACTTGTGCTTTGCCTTCAAATTTATCATGGATTACACGTTGAGATTGTCAGATCAAATTGTACACGGTGATTAATTGGTGACACTAAAAATGAGATACACATCACTGAAGAAATAAAGAATGAAAATAAAACTGCTCATCTTATAAAAATATCACAAATACATTTTATCCTCCCTGCTCTGAATATACTAAAATAAAGGACTCTCAACCTCTGTGAAAAGGGATTAATTTATCCCCAGTGCTAAGTGACCTTGGAGTCAGTATACTTAAAGTGTGCAACAAATTATAATTTATTTCCACTTCATCTACTCAGTATCCAATAAAAACCTGGATGATTAAATGGTAGGCTTCCAAAATCCAGACATTTGAGATAAACTACAATAAAATATATAGTCATCATCACTAGGTTTGTTTGCCCTTTACAAAGGAAACCTGCCCATTATTCTAAATAACCCCCACACACCACCATTAATAAAGAAGCAGCAGCATAATAATACTTACATTTCTCCCCCCACGTATACAACCTCTACCTTATCTGTTCTACAGTTAGCACTATGGCTTCTGGGTATCCAGCACCCTATTTCAAACAGCAGTAATAAAGAAAACATTTCTTTACAGGTGTTTCGGTTGCTATTGTTTTTGAAATAGAGAATTCTGTTTTTGTATGACTTTAACTTAAAGAGAGAATGGAGAGCTCTGTTAGTGAAACCACTGCCCTCAGGGATCCTGAGTATATCAAAAGCAGCCAAGAAAATAAAACTAACGTGCACATGCACATCTGACAGCATATGAGATATCTAGCAGTTCAATATATTTGTCAGCAGCAGCAACTGTGAAATGTGTAATGGATATAAAGCACCTTCCTTAATTTTATAAGTGTTAAGGCACCCCAGGATCCCTACCAGATGTTCATGTACTGCCAACAAACTTTTATATAGTTGAGCATTTTCACTTTCAGAGGAGGTGTGGGAAAAATTCTAATACGTTATAGACAAAATACAACAATAAATATAAATAACTACAGTAATCATTTAAAATGTCAGGAATGGATGACGGAAAATCCAGACTTACATGTATTAAAAATCATGTGCAAACTGACAAAATCAAAATGGTCTATCTGTACTTTTTCACCTCTAAAAACAAGAAGTCTGGGAAAATCTAAAAACAAAAGGGGAAAGGCCCAAAATTAGGGACACTTTTTAAATGTTGCTCTTAAAATTTTAAAAAAGCAGGACGATCATTATGATTTGCATTAGCATGCATTTTTTGAAGGATATGAAGTGTGAAAATCAAATTTATATTATTTTTAGTGGCTTCAAAATTCAAGGATTTCCAAGAAAACCACCATTTTTATGAGGTACAAACCAAAAATATGTGAGAAAACTTAGTACAGTTGAGTGGTTTGTTTATCTTTGCTGTCCTCCTGTCATTTAAATTTGAATTTTTCATTTTTCTTTTTAAAGAAGATCTCTTCCAGAAAATGCTCCCCATAGCCATAACATGCTCAGCCCTCATTAATTACGATGTAGGAAGTTCTGCTTCGTTGCTGTCATGTTGATATGACATCCTGGTCTGCAGAGTCCATTACCTAGTCAGCAAGAGGAAGAAAGGTGTACAGAGAGAGAGGATTTTTAGATTGGGGCAATTTTACCTGTATTTTTCTCTAATTTTCAATCTTAGGGTTAATGATATATTGTTGGTTAATCTGGTCTGTAAACCCCCATGCATTCTGCCTTCCTTTCATGTGAAAACAAATGTGAATGCTGCTTCTGTTTCACTGTCACACAAGCACAAACACAAAATTCACAACTCTTAATTGTCTCTGATATTGCCCAATGCCACTGAATCCTACCTTTCATCTGTCTGTGAATTTTGCAAAATAGCCCTGATTTTGTTTCATAGTTGTACCTTGTCCATCCCTTGTAAAACTTTTAATTTTCTAGTAAAGCACTGATGATTACAGCTGGACACTAATGCTATATACTAGAATTTCCTAGTCTGCAGTTGATCTTGCCTGGAAAATGTATCCTAATGAAACACCTGTTCCATTGATAAATGGACGTACTGAACTCAGCCCATCTGCAGAATTAGCACACTATTTATTCACTTACAAAAAAAGGAAAACAATAACAAAAAAAATAAAGAGACCGAGCCTGCTAATGCAAGAAGTGCAGGAACAGTCCAAGTTCATCCTGTCATCCAGAAGAAAGAGAAAGACAGTAAGGTGCAAACATGGTTGCACATGGTCTATAAGTCCAAGATTTGAATTTCTTGGAATATTCCCCATTCTGTGAGATATAGCAATCTCATTCTTGGTATACATAAGTTTTAGGGGTAGCAAGGATGAGTCAGTGGTGGTAACAGGTGGTAAGGGATTTGCTAAAGATTGAACAGTTTCTGAAAAAGATTTGTTAAAAATATCAGCAATTTGGTTGGGAGAATTATGAGTCAAGTTAGAGGAGGTAGGTGTTTTGGCTTGTCCAGGATGGAGTAATTTATTTAATCCTGACCAGAATTTTTGTGGGTTTAGATATTGGGTTTGCTGGAATTTAATGTATCTTGGATCCAATGGATCTATAATTTTTAGGTAGCAGGAAAGAACTGTTCAGGTAGGAAGAAATAACCTCTGGCTAGCTACTGCAGCTAGCTGAACTAACTAGAACTGGTGAGTGCTATCATGGACAGGACTTCTTTGAAAAACTGGTAGTCAGTGGAGGCAGAGATCTTCATTTATGGTGCATGGATGGCATGGAGGTTAAAACAGGGCAAAGTAAAGTCTGGAGGGCTTAAATAAGTGAATCAACAAATGTGTCTAGAAAAGGAGGAGAGATTGGGTCATATGCTAATTAAGTTTATGACCCTATGGCATTCAAGACGCTGAGTGCTTTACTGAATTCCCATGTATGCCACACTCCCACGCCCAACAGCCCTATATTTATCTATCTATATAGCTCTACACCCTTGGAAGGGCTTTAATTATACATTAGCACACACTGTGGAGGGCGTTATTACACTTAGAGAATTAGCTCTCTGTAAAATTGTTGTGTTTACTTATGTATATATTTTATTACTATATAATTTTTATATATATTTTTGATATAAAACAGTTCTTCCTCTTAATGTTTCAAAGTTGCTGTAGTATAAATAAATGGTGATGAGGAGGCATTTTACATCCAAAATATATCATTAAAAAAATCTCTAGATATTTGCTTTATTTTTTGATACCTTCCTGCCAAAATGTGTGGTTTCTTGCCAGGCACTGGGGATTGAAGTCACTAAATAATGACATACATTTGACTTTGACTTTCAGACTTTATTTCCTTCAGAAAATTCATATTAACACAAATCCTGTTATTTAACTTACTTTGTAATTTTTGTAAGTATGATATTTAAAATCTATTTCTATTTTTGAGCCTTTGTTCCCCCTTTATTTCAGGCTTTAACCAGATTTCTTGAGCTAAAAGGTTGAGAGGTATGCAAACCTCTTATCTGCTGCTGCCAGTGGTCCATGATCTCACTGCCTCTCTCCCTCTCACACACGCACACACGCACACATGCACACACACAAACACACACGCACACTTGCGCTTCAGAAAGATGCTTGCTAAACAAGTACTATTATTGAAGGAACTTTGATTTTTTTTAAGAGGAATATGTCCCTGTTATGAGCCTTTGCTCCCCTTTTATTTAGGTTTTATCCAGTTAACTTGATCTAAGAAGTGAGGTGTACGTAAGCCTCTTCATTGCTGCTGTTGCTCAATCGCTGTCACTCTTCACCCTCTCTCACCCACACACACCTTGCTTTCATGCACGCAAGCATGCATTCACACACAGACAGAAACAAACACACAAACAGAAGCACACACACACGTGCACACACACACACACACACACACACACACACACACACACACACACACACACACACACACACACACAGAAACATAAACATACACCCATACACTTTTTTCTGTTATACTTTACCCCAGCATGACTACCATGAACAAGTTTTTGTTCAGCTAAATCCTTATTTTCATATCCTCCTGCACTTTGGATTACTAGATTATTCTAAAGAATTTTTCTTGCTTTGTTGTGAAAGAATTAAAGTAGCATTAGGTTTACTAGCACCAAGTACAAATGATTGTTTTAGACCTATTGCTTATTTCAGTACAAATCTTGACCCTGTAGCAGCAGCCCTCCCCGACTGTCTTAGGGCAGTGGCCATGATGGCACACTTAGTAGAAATGGTGGGTGCACTATTTCTCAGGCAAGAGACCTACATGGCAGTTCCACATTCTGTAGATGCATTGCTTCAACAAACTAAGAAGCGATACTTATCTGCAGTGTAATTATCTAAATATGAATTGTCTTTACTTAACACTCCTTCTTTACAGATTGTTTGATGCCACCACTTAACCCTGATTCTTTAATCCCTACAGCACACAAACGAGAACCGCATGACTGTGCTGTTTTTGTTGTTACTTCTATGCTGCCTTCTAAACTAGATATAAAAGATGTTCTGTTACACAATCTAGAATTTCTTGTTTTTTTGATGGCTCCAATGTTCTGCTTGGAGCAACCTTTTCGGTTTGTACCCAGGACAAAATTTTATTAACTGGACAGTTAAATGGAAATGTACCTGCTCAGATAGCTGAATTTCTGACTAGCACTGAAGCGTGGAAAACTGCCAAAGAAATTTCAGTTACTATTTTTTAGACTCATGTTATGCTTATAGGGTAGTTTATGATTTTGGGTTACTTTGGCAAGAACAGAGAAAATGCTGTTTTTGTTCATGAACTACTGAATGCATTATTATTACCAAAAGAAGTCATTATTGTAAAATGCACCACACATAAAGCTGACAATTCTTATATTTCTAGAGGTAATAGTTTTGCAGATCAGGTGACAAGACAAGCTGTAATGTCCTATTGTTTTTGCACCAACTCCAGCAGACTAACAATAGTATTTCTTTACAGGAATTATTATCTTTTCAGAATCAGACTGAGGATTCTGAATGGGTGAGGTGGACTCATGATGGCTGCAGACATTCTCTGTACCATCCCCCGGATTCTGCAAGCCTAGCATGGCATGCAGGATTAGTGCAGGAGCTCCAGCAGGCAATATGTCTGCCGCACGATCCAAGAATAGCCTGTAAGGGTGTGCGCGAGCACTCCTCCACTAGTCCTGCATGGACTCAGCCCCTATATGCAAATTACCCCATTTGCAGGAGAAATCCATGCAAATGAGGTGAATTTGTGATCCAGGAAGCTGGAAACCGGCCGTGCAGGACTAGTGTAATATGCAGAAATGTACTCCGCCAGTAACGGAGTACATTTCTGCAAATTCCAAAACGGAGCCATGACAGCTCAAATAAAGGGTGCATATCATTTAGGAAGCATGCCAATGGCCAAGTATAAGGCCATTGGCATTGAAAATAGTTGAAAAAAAAATTAAGTTTTATTTTTTTTTAGCCAATCTCGGCTGTTTAAGTGCAGGGCAGCAGCGCGCAAATGGGATCAGGGGGAAAATAAGAAAATAAACCTAAAATAAGCAATCTAACTAAAATCACTATTTTGCCAATATAGTCAATGGCAGGCAGAAGGCAACATGGCCAGTGAGTAGTGTTTGATAAGGGGGGAGGCTCAGAGTGAGACATGTAACTATGCATTAGCAGGCAATCCTATGCAAATGAGGGGAATTATAGTGAATCCCAGATTTCCCCAGCATGCTAGTCAGCTCCCTGCAGTGTATGAGCAGGAATAGCTTGGTGCAAGCTTAAGAGTTAGCTGACATCATGGGGGGGGGGTGTCAGGCATACTGTAAGTGGATTGGAGCCCTGTGGCTCAGGTTTGTTCCTAGCTTAGCACAGCTAGGCAAGGGGGTGTGTCTGAGTCTGCCTAGCATTCTACATTGCCTAAGAGGGTGTGTGCGCCATGCACCGGGTTTTAAAGGAAAAAAAAAGTAACCCAGGAAATAACAGCCCTGTGCACATTTGAGCATTGTGTTTGCGCGGCATGTCCTCGGGCTTAAACAGGAAGGCAATGGGAAGGGAAAATAGCAGTAGGAAGGTAATCTAGGAGAACTAGCATAGCTGGCAGGTGAAATGTATCAGAATCAGCCAATTACACAGGCAGCAGGACAGCCCAGCCGAGAACACTACTATAAACTATGAAAACACCTTCCCCTCTGGTTTTTCCCATAATGTACACTACTGGTCTATACAAACAGGGATGTTTTAACAGACAAAACAACAAAATGATAGGGGCTGCAATAGCTATCATACAACTTGTGGAAGAGGCTGAGGGTGGTGAGGATGTGAATGCTGTTGACCAACCCACAGTGAAGAGATGGAGAAGAGTGTACAGACCCAGGGTAACCTACCAGGGGCTACATGAGCTGGAGATAGTGGAGCTCTATAGGGTGGACAGGGACCTCCTACAGCAAATTGTTGAGCTGTGCCAGCCACACCTGACACACAGAACTAACAGAGGGGAACCCATCCCAGTGGATACCAAGGTATGTGTAGGCCTAAGAATACTAGCTACAGGTACCATCCAAAGGCTAACTGGGGATATAATGGGGATCTCACAGGCATCAGCATCCAGGGTACTCCACCAGTTCCTGGATGCCATGTCAGCACATGCCAGTGAGCACGTATATTTCTCCAACACCCGTGAGGCGTTGGCAAGCAATATGCAACTGTTCCACCAAATAGCAGAATACCCTGTGGTAGTAGGTGCTACAGACTGCATGCACATACACATCAAAACACCACCCGGTGAGCAGGGTAGAGTCTACATCAACTGCAATGGCTTCTTCTCCATCAACTTCCAGGTCATGTGCAATAATGAATGTGTATGCTGACTGCCCTGGAAGCTATCACGATTCCCACATCTGGCATCTGATGCAACTGTACCACAGATTTGCCAGTGGAGACATCCCTTATGGTCACCTAGTGGGGGATGCTGGATACGCACTGGAGCCGTGGCTGATGACACCCATCATGAATACACACACACCCGAACAAGAACTCCACAATGAGGCACACGCACAGACCAGAATTATAATAGAGTGTGTGTTTGGGATGCTCAAGTCATGGTTCCGGTGCCTGGACACATCTGGTGGAGCCTTGCAGTACTCACCATGTACCCAAATTCTCATCGTATGTGCCATGCTACACAATATGATCCTGTGGAAACAGCTGCAGCAGGAACAGCACGGGGCAGGCCCACACATCCCCCACCATTGCCAAGGCCTGCACAGGTACAGAGTGACTCAGAGGAGGAACAACCTGAGCCTGCCCCAGTAGGCAGAAGGAGGCATGCCCAGTACGCCCTGGCCTTGGCAAAGAGGCAACACATAGCACATACACTGACACAGGAGGGACCCAGGGAATAACACCTCTCTCTGACTCTCACATACACTAAAAGGGATGCCAAACATGACACTACCTGTGCTCATCCATGTGTAGGGAGTTACTGTGTGCATCTGACATAGGCAGCCCTGCAGCACCACCCCCAATACTGGGACACCCACAAGGTAAGTCACTCAACCTAGCAATTGCCGAATGAAGTAGAATGTGTTGTTACCTGTATCTATGGCATGGAGGTAAGCATGCAAGGGAATCGGGTGGCTGAATAGTATGCCAGCAGATAGTAGACGCCTATAGTGGCACCATCAGATCTGTAACATATACTGGTGTCACTATAGTAATGAGTACTACACAGGGCAACAAAACCCACTGCAGGAAATGTGCTGGGCCACATGTGTGTCCATATGACTCACACATGCCAGTCAGGGATGTTCACATTCCCAACAACAGTCTCAGCCAGCAGGACAGGTGTAGACAAACACAAACAAAGGCTGTGCTATGGCCTCTGAATGATGCCTATGGGTAACCTCCCCTCCAGGCCTACACAGAGAGACTACAGCATGTCAGGCAGTGTGATGTTAGTTCTGAAGGGTAGGAAGTCAGAAACTAATATGTAGGTAAATCAAAGCTAAGACCTGTAGTACACTGATATGCCTCTAGTCAGCATGATAGGTTAGGATACAGAATGAAATGAAGTAATTGACATACCAGTACAGTCATAGCAAATGTGTACAAGTGTTAGGTGTACCCCCCCCATCCTAAGTATTAATGAGAAAACAGTCAGGTGTGCCCCCCCCCATCCTGTGTAGAAATGTAGTAACAGTCAGGTGTGCCCCCCCCCCACAATCCTGTGTAGAAACATAGTAACAGTCAGGTGTGCCCCCCCCAATCCTGTGTAGAAATGTAGTAACAGTCAGGTGTGCCCCCCAATCCTGTGTAGAAATGTAGTAACAGCCCCCCAATCCTGTATAGAAATGTAGTAACAGTCAGATGTGCCCCCCCACAATCCTGTGTAGAAATTTAGTAACAGTCAGGTGTGCCCCCCAATCCTGTGTAGTAATGTAGAAACAGTCAGGTGTACCCTCCCCAATCCTGTGAAGAAATGTAGGAATAGTCAGGTGTGCCCTCCAACAATCCTGTGTAGAAATGTAGTAATAGTCAGGTGTGCCCCCCCCCCACAATCCTGTGTAGAAATGTAGTAACAGTCAGGTGTGCCCCCCAATCGTGTTGTAATGTAGAAACAGTCAGGTGTGCCCCCCCCAGTCCTGTGTAGAAATGTAGAAACAGTCAGGTCTGTCTCCCACAATCCTATGTAGAAATGTAGGAGCAGTCAGGTGTGCCCCCCAAACCTATTTAGAAATGTAGTAACGGTCTGGTGTGCTCCCCCAATCCGATGTGCACACATCGTAACAGTCAGGTGTGCCCCCCCCACAACCCTATGTAGAAATGTAGTAACATGTATGTGTAGGTATAATACCAGTGGAGGACAAATGCACAGAGGTGGCCAAGGAAGCAGGATAGGTTGTAGCATCTGCACAATATGCAGGTATGTGTGTGTTAGGTTGGTGTGTGTTTCATATTGTGTGAGAGTGGTCGGTATGTATGCATGTTGAGGTAAGACCTGGTGGCCATTGCCCACTACTGCTGATGACAGTGACGAGTCCTCACAACTGCAGTGCCAAATACAATACTCACCAGTATAACACAAGCTAGCAGTAAGCCA
>NC_056730.1:285529055-285559055 GCF_019279795.1 Protopterus annectens | reverse complement strand
CTGCATTTGGAGTAATGTTGGTTTAACAGGGTATTTGTGGATATGGCTGTCCTACATGTTTTAATACCTGCCATCTCAGTGCTATGTTTACGAGGAAACCCCCATCTGTAGGGTCATCTATAGACTTGGCAGTGTATGGTGCCTTTTGTTTCATGTGTTACCCACAGAGCACCTATCTGTGAACTGCAGAACATTGTGTGAGGATTGCAGTCTGTAGATGGTGACAGCCACGAGAATTACTGACTTCATATCCCTCATAGGATATATGTTGCAACAAACCCTGTTACAACAGTAAATGTATGAGGTTATCACAGCAACATATTGATATTGGCCATGTGTATGTGCCTCCAACCACAACTTTGTCAATCTTTGTATATATTTCATGCAGTAAGAGGTGCATATGTGCTGTACACCATGATTAGTGTCATTATATCTGATAACAAGCCAGTGAGATATCAGACTGCTACACGTGTTATGTATATTAGGGGTTATATTTTATGGCATAACCTGGACAATCTGCGGTTGTGTGTACAGTACTGAGGTCTGTGTACTTATGGTGATTGTCGACACAGTGTGTTTTGTTAATATGTACTTTCGCCTGTGTACAGACTGTGGTAGATTTCATTCTTCTTGGTCCTGTACTATCTGATGTTGCATGCTGCTCCACTGTATGTTACCCTATCGGTTTACATGTTTGTAGGGCCATACATACATATGTCCCATACCGCAGACAGGCATCTGGTCACACTGTGTAACCACCCAGTATATGTAGGGTTAGTGTGTGAGTGGCACATATTAGGATGCTGTTGAACAGATAGTCCATATACTGTAATATTACGCTAGCTATACATATGTGGCTGTGGCTGTGTTCACATTGGTTGTGTTTATGTACATTCACACAGGTGTATCATACTCTGTGCTGTGACATGCCTGTAGAGCCTGCTATACATGCTAGTACATATGCATTCCCCCATATGAAATGTAGGCCAATGTTGAGCCAGTCTGCCTCTAGGCTGCACAGTGCTTTGTTACATGCCTAGCAGCTTAGTGTAATTACCCAGTGAGATATCATGTCCAGATACTTGCCAGATGTACTGCTGCTGGGCCACCATAACAGTCATGTATGTCACATAGAACAGTGGGATGCTGTACAGATGTATGTCACTATCTAGCGGGTAGGCCATGGCACCACTTTACCAGCGGTTAGTATGTGTCAGGGCAGACAGGGTTGTGCGAATGAATAACCTATGGGGCAAATGTATACCAGTAGTTATGTGTTATACCCATCTACATGGCTATTAACATCTACATTGTCAGGTTTGGTCCACATGTCTTGCACTAAGGTGTTCTGTGTATACCTCTGGACTGTCCAGAGTGTATAAGACTGTCCACATATATTGGTCAATATCTCTGCTGTAGTCAACAGGAGCATTATATGCTAGCAGTGGTACTGTGCTATAATGTCCTTAGGATGTCTGTCAGTAGCCAATGGTGCACATGTTAAAAGCAAATGTGACCTCCCACACACAACATGTCCATGAAGACAATCCCTATTACAGTAGCAATAGTCTACAAATATACCTACTATACATACCTTCCATCCCTTTTCACTACATAGTTGGGACTATAGGGGCTGAGGTAGGGCTACACTCCATGTTCAGGAGATATGGTAAAATATATGCATATATAATTATCCAGATATCTATATAGATATATACACATATACATATCAATATACATAGATGGATATGTATATGTACATAGATATACATATAAACACTCAGATATATACATATACAGAGCAATATATGTCTACACATATGCAGATAGAGATACATATGCACATATATGTATGGATATCTACATATATATTGACAGTAGTAGGTATATCAGAATAGATATGTATGCACATATAGTTCTAGATATCTACATATATACCAAGATAACTAGGCATATCTGTACACATAGAATGTGCATACATATATAACTATATATATATATATATATATATATATATATATATATATATATATATATACATACGAAGAGATGTACACATGGTCATATATATGTAGCACTATACAGATGTGTATGCAGACATATGTATGAGTATACATGTGTATGTACATGTAGACCTATACAGACCTATTATATGTATAAAACCATATTTCTGTCATGTGTAAACCTCATGGTTGTGTATACCCTCCCAAATGTATTTCACCGTATGTATCTACTATGTGTACATTATGATAAAACAAACTATGTGATGCAACAGTCATATTAATAACAAAGACAACACAATTTAGGAAGTAATGGCAATTGTTCAATACTACACAATATGTGCATTGACAGCTATATTGGCAAAACAATTGCTGTCTTCACAGTGGTCATGGCATAGTGGTTAAATGTTGTGAATGTAGTGTACAGGGTCCTGGGTTCAAGATCTGCAAGGGCTGTTCATTTTATTGCTGGGCAGAACAAGAGCTGTCGGATACAGAGTGGTTAAGGCAGTTGAGAGCAGCTTTGTGGGTTTGTGCGGGTTTGTGCAAAGCTAAGCGGTGCTAAGCTGTGGGTAAATGTACAGGCGCTTACAAAGTGTAGGAATCCAGTGAGCAAATTAGCTCAGCTGTTATATTGCAGCAATGTTGATACTTGCTAAGTATGGCTTAGCCATGGTTACCAGGTCACACCACCCAGTCTGATAACACAGCAGGGCATTCACATCTGTAATACGTGTATGCAATGCCATGTACAATACATGTGCCTACATGCTGTCATCACAGTAGCAAGGGGTGTGTGTGTCATGTGTGGGACACAGATGTATATGTGGCCTGTACAGCACTGTTATCCATGTGAATGTGTTACATACAGGGGTATTAGGCCAGGGTACATGCTGTCACACTGGCATGTAGTGTATCGTGGCAGTACTACTGTTGACAGTACTTACCCAGGCAAGAGCAGGGTGCTAACTGTAGTACTGACAACAGGCACACCTTTAGGCATAGCCAGACACTGAGGCTTCCCTGTTGTATCCCTGGTGTGTGAGCTGTGTCATTTCTGGGTAATGATCCAACATGTGGAATGTAACTGTAGACTACAGTCTGTACAACACATGTTAGTGAGGGCTTCTGACATGTAGTTATGGCATACATATTGTTGTCAAACATCTATCTGTCAACACACTCATCCTACTGTATAGCTACTTGCTAAGCTGATGACTGTCCATCCCTGTACAGATGTGCAGATGGCAGGTATCCAGCTAGGATATGTACAGGCAACCTAACCTTGATTGACACTGACATGTCTGGCCAGCTGTGTAAGACCTGGCACATATAGGAGATGTCACCCTGTACACACCACATGTAATGGGTACCACCACTACCCTACCACAGTCAACAGAACATGCTTGGGTACAGGTTTCCATCACAGACACTAGCCATGTGTTGTAATGCATGTTGCATACATGTCAACTTGATCACCTCAGTGGCTATGTGCAGGAGGCATCTGGAGGATTGGCTGATGCATGTCATTCTCACCCTGAGGATCACCACAGTAGTGACTGTCAATAGATAGCCTGATACCACCTGGCAGGTGGCAGGATACCACTGTACACACAACCCCTACACAACCCATCTCTCCTTGGACAATAGCCAGGTACAAGGCTTTGACCACCTGCAGTGATGCACCCCTGTAGTGACACATGTGTATGTGTGCATGACTGAGTATAGCAGTGTCTGTGTGTTAGCACACTTGTCCTTGGGAATTCCATAAAGGCCTTCACAACCAACGTAACACCCATTGCCATAGTCAGTTGTGGCTGCTGCTGTATGGGACAATACATGTACCCTGTTAAACCCCTCCCCATACTGGCTACACGAGCCTTGCAGTACCAGCACTACAGTGTTTTTCAAATGGGTTGATAGTCATGGGATACCCATTGTGTTCTGGCATGTGTGTGTAGTTGTGCATGTCCGTATATCTGTAGGATACAGCATTCCGAGACCACATACTCCTATGACAATATCCAGTGCCACACAATAGTACAGATAGTGTTGTTCCTGCCCATAGGTGAGGCATGACAATGCAGCACCCTACTATGCGTGTGGCATGTTCATTAGATGCATATCCCTGTAGTACCACTGTTGGGGTATACTATGGGTTGTATTGCAGTCACAGCCAATGTGTGATGGTGGGTATGGCAGAGTGTCATTATGGGTTTCAGGGAGTACAATATTCACTGGGGGATGTGGGTACTGTGTACACTGTCATTACACCAAGGTACACCCAGTATATGTCCCATGTATCACGTTCTGGTTACCACTGTCATCATCAACCATACAAGTAACTGATACCACAATCCAGGCTAGTTATGCATGTGCTGTGTGCAGCTTACCTGTAACACATTGGACACACGGTCAAGTTTTTTAGCAGGGATAGGCCCAGGTATCTCAGATGTGTGTCTGCCTGTTATGTGTCTGTTAATGTGTATATGAAGTTATGTCACACTACGTATTGTCCATATACACCCATTACATCCCCTAGTAGCATGCTGTACATGTCTTGGGATGTTCTGCATGTAACATGTAACCTGGCCCACACTTCAACCTAAAAGCTATGTGGTGTGTGCAATGTCAGCCACACACATCAGTATCACTATATAACTAGGTAGGGGTCTAGTCCCAGTTTTGTCAAGTAACAGTGTGCGGGTATGTGGATGGGTGTACATCAGGTAGCAGGGTATACGTGCCTCAGTGGGTCACCTGTCCATGTGGGACACGCAATAACTGTTTCAGTAACCTGTGACATGTGTTCAACTGTACCCCAGATATGTTGCAGCCATGGTGTCAACACAGTGCCATACCTTATTGTGTAATATGACTGCAGGCCATCCTTGTGCTGACACATGCACACCTACAACACAAATGGATAACATTATAGGGACCACAACCAACCAGTGGTGCTAACAGCTATAATGCATCATTGCTGGACAGCTACACTACCTGCCATATATGCATTACACTTTACTCCTTACAACATGTTACACTGCAGTACCGTGGTTCACTGCAGTACAGTCACCGTGTGCATCAGAACCATATTAGCCTGTCCCTGCATTGATGGTATGGATGACAGGGATGTGGCACAGGTATCATCATATGCGCTGTGATGTTGGTTTGCCAGAGGCCAAGGGTGGGCCATATTTTTGACACCATGTGTGTGGGTGAGGGGTGTACTGGGTTGAGCTGGGCATGGTGCTGTGGTGTGTGTAGGAATGGGGTTGACCTAGGTGTGTTTGTATAGTGTGTGGGTATGCATGCATACATTTCTGCCATGTGGCTGCCCTACACAGGTGTTTATGGAGAGCTGCAGACCATACATGGCAGGCTGTGCAGTTCACTGCCTCTGGCCACAGACAGGTGGACTGTGCCTGCCAGGGGTTTCTTGGGCACGTCCAGGTACAGGCCTCGGTATGCTACTCTCACCTGCTAATGACAAACGTCTGCTGGTACCAGGCCCCTCCTAGGACTGGCCAGGACCACATGCATGTGGCCTGCTGTGGTGTGGTGTGGACAGTACCCTCCCCACACTGCGTGCATATATACCTCACATACCTGTGGGAATTATGTCTGTTCTGGTTATTATGATGGATGTAATTATATTTTATTTTTTGCTGTGGCTTTTTCTTTCACTTCCACTTCCACTTGCACTATCTCTCTCTCTCTTTCTCCAGTAAGTGGATTGAGATCCTCTGAATAGATTGCAGCATGGCTTTTGTAGGTGACGTACATGATCAGGTGATGGCCTATGCACCACTCAGTGTCATACCTCTCAACCTGGAAACATCAAAAATCTGGACAAGGCCCATGAAAAATAGGTACATTTCTGTACGCTGATTAACATAAAATTTGTGTGCATAATTATGTAACCATGCCCACTCCAGTGGAATTGTCGGATACTAACTTTCGAATGCAAACTGAAGAACAGACAACCAAAATATGGCACCAGAGTCCCCCTGCAGCCATTTCAATGTCCTATTACCTGGCTATTTCTCCCCATTTACCATAAACACTAATGTGCATACTGCTTTACTTCTACAATGATTATTTGGATTTTATTTTTACATTTTATAGAACAATGCACAAACACTAATAGATATCTGCTAAACAAAGAAATACTGCCCCACAATAAAAACAGACTTAGCATTAAAACTTCTCTGCCCTTGAAACTCACATTCACTGAAACAGCATTGAAACCCACACCACATCCAAAAAAATGCATCTGGCCAGTGGTGGATAAAGATTACCTTTGGGCTGTTTTCAAATCATAGGCCCCTTGCACACACAACAAGAAACATACACGTGTCCTTCAATACACCTTCCTGACTTTATTAAATTATATTCCTTGTATAATACAGCACACTTGTTAGACTTGGAGGGAGCACATTTTAAATTTAACATTTGAACATTTTTCCAGTAGGCAATGAAACAAAATGCATGAACCAGTATTGACAAAACTGATCAATTCAGAACATTTCCATCATAAAAAAGTCTACTTACACACACACACACATACATACATATATATATATATATATATATATATATATATATATATATATATATATAATATAATAGAATGACTAGTGTAAGCCATGGGCATCTTACATAGCTTCTCAAACTTATTTTCTTCAATTTCACACACACTCAATAGACAAATTTCCAGCACACACACTCAATAGACAAATATCCAGCACACACACTCTCAATAGACAAATATCCAGCACACACAATGGCTCATTAAATAAGTATCCAGCACATACAATTGCTCATTAAATAAATATCCAGAGCACACACTCTTCTCTTTAAATAAATATCCAGCACACACAACAGCTCATTAAAAAAATATCCAGTTCGGTAGCAAAAACAGCTAATTCTATCTAGATTTACACACACACACACACACACACACACACACACACACACACACACACACACACACACACACACACACACACACACACACACACACAAACACACACACACCCTCTTCCTACCTTTCCAGGCAGCTCCAGCTTAGAGTCAGTAAATATCCAGCAGCAGCAGCACATGAAAATGGCTCAGCATGCCTCGCATTGCATTTAAGGATTTGAGCAGACACACACACCCTTCCTTTCAAGGTTACTCAATAACAATCCCCAGTTCTGCAAAAGCACATGAAAATGCATCATGGTTAAGGATTTAAGCTGGAAACTAGCAGTAATTTCAGTGACACCGAAAGATTGGGCATAATGTAAAGCAAGTATTTTACAGACAATTTCTGTGTTGAATCATGACTATAAATTATTCACAACTGTCCTGGCTTTTAAAATTACTTTTGAGTTCCATATTGATCAGTTTTGACTAACGTCAGTTCAAAGGGTACCAAACCTGTAATAACATTATGCGATCATTGCTATTCACTTGGGATGGATATGTTTCTGGAAAACTCTTGATTATGGCCAGCTTGAATATAGATGGCATTGAGGCATTTTCACACACCCTTCTGATGGCAGTGATAAATAAACCCTTGTCCCTTAGCTGCAGGTTATGTATTCTTCCTGCCTGAACGGCAGTGCATGATAAATAGTTTGTTAAACAGCAGACAACGGCAGTACCTGCTCTGGCTGATACTAATTGCGGCTCGTTTGTTAAACAGCAACAGCAGTACAGTAATCCTAACCTGGCTGTGCAAAGTACATGATAATTACAACGGCAGTACAGTAAATCCTAACCTGGCTGTGTAAAGTTGCGGCAGTCCTAACCTGGCTGTGCAAAGTACCTTCTGCAGTCTGATAAATGCATGATAATAACTATGGCTTGTTTTTTAAACAGCAGACAACGGTAGTACAGTAAAAAAATCCTAACCTGGCTGCCTGATAAATAAATCCTAACCTGGCTGTGCAAAGTACCTTCTGCAGTTCCTGCCGCAGGTTAGATATTCTGTGTTCTTTCTTCCTGCCCGAATGGCAGTAGATTCTGATAAATAAATCCTCCTGCTGCTGCTCGTTCGTTAACTTCCAATCTCTGGCTTAAAAAGTAAATAAATCCTCCTGCCACAGCTCATTCAGTCCTACAGTATTCAAACAGATGCACGACATGTTGACGGAGCTGACATCATTGCACATGTGATGACGTCAGCCCTGAAAGAGCGAAAATCAAAAAAATACTTTCGAAAATTCGGAAATAATGGGGTGCCACTCGGGAATCATGGCACCCCATTATTGGGACCCCAAAACCCGGTAAAAATGAGTAATTCGGGACGGTTGAGAGGTATGCTCAGTGTCCTCCACTTATTACCTGCATGCAGCCTGTTGTGTAGTACTTCCAATTACCACTGTCATGACAACCACCTACTATAAATCCCTACATCATGTGGGTGTGGACCCTTTACCTTTCCTGTGTGATGGACATCTTTCCTGTGTGTGGGCATCAGTGTTATAGACAGCAGGTAGCAATACCTCTTACAGGAGAACCTGCACACTCAGGCCAGCTACTTATTTGTAGGGGGTTCCAGATCTATAGACAGAGTGTGAGTAGAGTTGTTATATGCATTGTATAGCCCTGTTATTACAGGGTTGTGTGTACATACTAGTTTAAAGTGGAATGCAGTCTGTCTGCATAGCTCTCAACTGTGGGCCTATCCTCTTGATGGCCAGAGGTGTGCCTATTAACGTTTGTCTGTCCACCACACAGGTCTTGTGTCAGAGATTTCACAGGCAGTGTGTGTGTGTGTTGAGTGCTATCAGTACATGGCTACATCCATTTCTGTATTCCTGACTAAGGGTATGTTGCAGACTATTCTGAAACACCAGAGACTTGCTTAGAGTATGACAACAGTTTTCCATATGGGCCTGTGTTCCAGCCTCTGTCCTCCACCTACGTACCAGGCTTTGCACATATGACATGCTGTCAGGGGTTGTTCTGTACTGGGCTGTGAGTATGTCATGCTGCCATTCCTGCCATCAGTTCCCTGCTGTTGTGTCCCCCACACATATGGTGGGGTTGGGGCCATATATGTGTGGCCTTCACCTATACAATACATGTGTGCCCTTATGCACTCCAGAGGACAGTGTATGTAAAAGTGGTATATGGCTCTGTATTATTGAGTCCACGGGGGGATGCACAGTAACTAACCTAGGCTGTTACAACATGTGGGGGTATCAGGGGTCAGCTGCCTTAAGGTATCTGGATGTACATTACCATACAATCCACCTTGGGTAAATGCAGGCCTATTGCCTTCTGTCATACAGACTGTTCTGTTTGTCAGTGTGCTTGTAATGGTGTCAGTTATGTCTTGTTATGTAACAGTTACATCCCATTGTGTCACCTGAGGTCTTTACCCCCTAGGGATTGTGTACATAGTGTAGATAGAGGCTGCCAAACTATATATCTGCATTACTTATTGCTGATTGTTTGGTATCCTGTGGCCCAGTCTGTCTTTACTGTTGTACTACTTGAAGGCCACAGCTTGGACAGCAGCATTTGTAAACTTTTCCAGACTACTATATTAGTATAATTGCTTCACAGTTGCGTTACTCTGTTTATATGGATGTCAGTGTCTGAACAGCTATATGACATGGCATATACAACTGTAATAGTATACAAATAAAGCTTTCCCATTTATGCAAACCTGTGTGTGGTGTTATATCCTTTGATCTGTCTGTGGGCATATGTTGTAGGCAACAATTGTCATTTGTATGGATGGCTCATACAGTGTCCAGTTGGTAAGGTGGTAACTGTAGGCATAGTGGCTGTTCCATATTGTGTGCACCTTCTACTATGTATCTTACTATACATATCTCTGTGTGTGTATGTGTAGTCACACACACACATATATATATATATATATATATATATATATATATATATATATATATATATATGTATATCTGTATCTGCATATATGTGTCTGTGTATATGTATCCTAGGGATGTTGATTGCTTCCACATTGTACATTTCCTATGGGAGCCGGACTGTACTGCATGATATGTTACTGATACCAGCCTGACATCATACAGGTGGGATGGAGTATTGTTAACATCCTGTGCCCATGCCATGTCAGGTCCTGGTTATGGGATCTGCAACAGCTGGTAGTGTATTGCAGGGCAGACATATTTGGCTGTGGGGGGATACCTATTCATACAAGACATATGTTGCTTGGGGCATCTCAACCCCATTAACGGTGCATGTGGACATATATGTTTTTGTTATGTTCCCATTGTTATCTACAGATGTATGTCCGTATATACCTATATAGCTGTATATATCTGCTTACATATATAACTTGCTGTATATATCTAGACATATAGATGTATACATATATATCGATAGATGTATGCATTTGTATGTATTTATGTATATATATATATATATATATATATATATATATATATATATAAATATTTTTTTTTTTTTATATTATAACTATATCTACATATAGATATGTTATATCTATTTAGATATTAATATATATACACACACACACATACATCTACATGTTGGAATTCCATTCCCTGTACTGCTGAATGACTGGACTGGATGATATGTTTGTGAAAACATCATGGTTATGAATATCTGACATGGCTTAGTGGTAAATCATTTTGGCTATGTAGTGCAGGGTCTTGGGTTCGAGTCTTGCAGAGGCTGTTTATTTGTTGCTGGGCAGAACAAGGGCCGTTGGATACAGAGTGATTAAGGCACTTTTAAGCCATCGTAAGCGGGTTTGCGTGGAGGTAAGCAATCCTAATTTCTGGTTACAGTTTCTTATACTCAGCTTTTTAATTGCTTAACCTGTGTAGACATTGCTTATCCCCGCACAAACAGGCTTGACCCACTTACTGCTGCTTAAAAGTGCTTTCTCCCACTTACCCCCGTGCTAATTTCTTTAAAAGGAAAGAAAAAAGGGTTGATAGGAAAGTGGTGAAAAAGGTGCACAAAGAGGGAAAGACAGTAGGGAAAATAGCTAGGGATGTGCAGGAAGGGGGTAGGGAAGGTCCATAGCTGCCCACTTCTTCTACAGCAACAGCTGTGCATATACACTGAATTTGGGGGTAGATTTGGACACTCAAACCCCTGAGAGAGGTGTGAGGACAACAATAATATGTTGTGATGCCAATTAGACCAGACTACATGTGCCCAGTGGACACATGTGCAAAATGGACAGCTATGTATGGGGCGAGATTTTTTTTTAGGAACAGATTGCCCTTTTTTTTTCAGGTGAGAGTGGGATGTTGGGGAGGGATAGTCAGAATATTTGGGGAGGTAGGTTGGGTAGGTTAACAGACAAGACAAACAAGACGCATACAGGGGCAGTATATGACACATGTGGGGGGTAAACACCTTGATGGGGAGGGGTGTTGGGAAATTGGAAGCCCATGACCCCCCTAGTGGAAACAGTGGAACTGAGGTCCCCACCCATGGGCAGTCACCACTGTACCTTCAAAGCTCCAAAGGTGGCTGTGCTGGGGGCTGAGTCTCAGAGCCAGGCTGACCCTCGATTCGTGACATGCGGCTCGGCCCTCGAGCTGGTGTAGCAGATCTCTGACCTCCCTGCAGAGCTCGCTACACACCACGACCCAGACCTGGTGATGGGTGACAGGATCCTGTCTGCGCCCACTCCTGGGGGGGGGATGAGGCCCATTCCCTGAGATGATGCAGGACCAGTGGATGAGGAGGTTCCAGGTTGGGCCCCAGACATGCTGGGGCCCAGTGCCATGGCCAGCTGAGGTGGGACAGGTGAGTCCGCTGGGATCAGCCTTCCCAAACGTGCTATAGTGTTTAGATTTTATCATCATATGTGGATTAGTAATAGTTAACACATTCCAGTGTTAGGTATAACAGTATGCATAGATACTCCCATTAACCCAGACACCAGATATGGAACAGTTGCATAGCAAACTGAACACATGTATGTATGGGACCACAGTGGTAATAACAACAGCATGCAGATACATTGATGGCACCATGCCACCAATATTGGAATGATTCAATATAGCACATACATGGAAACAAATATTAATATTCATCAACCAATATGACATAATCAGAACACTGGAGTCATTACATACCAGTTGAGGTGGGTATGTAGTTTATTGTTGGAGATATGGGGGGGGTGTCAATTAACAACTAGTATATTCCTGTAGTCCACATTACTTTCCTGGTCAGTGCTGTTATCTGTACCTTACAAGTATTACTACACTACCATATAGCCTTAATTTGGACAGTGATATGGCTGTCGCCATCGTTACACATGAACTGGTTTAATCTGCAGTATACACCTCTTACCTGGTATACCTGTGGAGGAAATGTTTGTTAACACTAACTCTTTCTACACATACTCCCAGATTCCAAGTTGATGTTGTGCACATAGCTATCCAACTCTTTCTGCACAGACTCTGGCCATGTCTTGGCCACATGCAGGTGTACCGGGACATATATAGACTATTGCCCTCTTCAACCTTTTGCGAATTGACACACACATATACATGCTTTCCTACACAGTTATATTATGTAGCACACTGTGGGTGACAGTGAACAGTGATACTTTATTATTCAGAGACAACAACACTCACTATTCCCTACAATACCAGAGTAAACAGTACCAGTACAGGGTATAAAGGTTTTTATTTCTCAGCACAGTGTTCGTATCCAACGTAACTGTGGGAGCAATGTTTGTTAGCACTACATGAATGTTGCCACACAAAGTTCCAGATTACACATTAGTATTATGCACATACATCTCACTCTGTTACTGTACACACTCTGTTCACAGCTTGACAACATGGGGGTATAGATAGGACATATTTGGCCTATTACTCTCCTAACAGTTTCAGGAGTTGCTACAGTAACAGGTTTGTTCTCATAGATGTTTGACAGTCACTTGTATTCCCTGTTTGCTGGCTAAACATATGGGATCATCCCACAGACTTCCCAGGGGGACAAGGTGATAGGCAGCAGATATGGGCCCGTATACTGGACATTCTGGTCTTATCTGTACAGTGGTGGGGTATGATTCTGTATGCAGCCTATTTCCACTTCCAGGATTCAGACCATGGCTGTGTCTGCTACAACTTAAGGACTGTCCATCAGAGTTGTGTGTGCTATATAGAGATTGCTGTAAATCTCCTATCTGCATTCTGTCTTATAATTCTCCTGTGCTTTTGCATTCTGACCTTGTATTACAACACTCTTATACAGATTTCCTAGGCAGTTATATTTTGTAGGACGGTGTGGGTGACAGTGATGAGTAATACCTCATTATTCAGAGCAACTGCATCAGTCACAATGCCATACAATACCAATGTAAACAGTACCAATACAGGGTATCATTCTTGTATTTCTGGGCAGAGTGTTGGTATCTGACAGACCTGTAGGAGAAATGTTTGTTAGCACTACCTGAATGTTGCCACACACAGTACCAGATTCCACATTAGTATTATGCACATACATCTCACTCTGTTACTGTATCCACTCTGGTCACAGCTTGCCAACATGGGGGTGTAAATGGGACATATGTGGCTTCTTACTCTCATAAGGTTTTGGGGAGTTGCTAGTGTGCCAGCTTTGTTATCATAGATGTGTGTCAATCAGTTGTATTTCCTGTTTGATGCCTATACATCTGGGATCATCCCACTGATTTCCCAGGTGGACAGGTTGACAGGCAACAAATATGGGCCACTTTACTTGATATTCTGGACATATCTGTACAGTTGGGTATGATTCTGTATGCAGACTACCCCCACTGCCAGGATTCGAACCATGGCTGTGTGTGCTAAAAATACAACAGCTCACATCTCAGTTGCATGTGCTATCCATGTTTTGTTGTCTACCTTTTCCCTGTTTTCTGTCTATGTGTCTCTCAGTTGTACTAAATGGTCTCTGGGGATTACCCTAGTCATATACATGCATTCCTACACATTCTATTTATGGTGCACTGTGTGGGTGTGCAAATCTACATTACCATATGATACCAGAGTATACACATGCAGTCCAGCAGTTAGACCTTTATTGTCAAGGTATTACATTTATTTACATACAAACTATATGAGACTTTTCCTGCCATATTCTCCGGTGTATGCAGTACTTGCCTTAAACAATACAGGTTTTATACAGGCAATTAATTTACTAATACTTTTAGATTTATTTCCTATGACAGTAAATGCATGGGTATTACTGACCTGCCTCGCATCGCAACCTCTCCAGGTGACTTCTATGGGCCTCCTGGTTCACGGCCCACTCAATTGCAGCTGTGGAGGACATAAAAAAAATATTTAGCCATACTTATCCATGATATACATGAGCTGGCAAACATAGTGGGGTAATACTTACACACAGCTGGGACATTCCTTGCCATTCTAACCTCTTGGATCCACTGCTCCAAGAGGTCCCCCTTACACTGCTTCAGATCAGCATAGTGATGCCTGACCTGCTCACCAGTTCAGGATATGCCAGTGGCACTGGTGAGGTCATGGGCGAGATGGTCCCAGGCTTCCGCCTTATATTGGGAACCGTGGTACTGGCCCTGCAGCAGTCTCTGCTCATGGTCTTTCACAAGGAGTCCTGCCATAACTCTGGACTCCTGGATGCACCAGCACTGTGCCCAAAAGCGCAGTTCCTCTCCCCTTCCTGACATGTGCCTGCAAGGGGAAGCTACAACCAGTTATGAGATGTATTCCTGCCTGTTGGGTTTAAGTAGGGCTGATTTCCCACACTTTTCCAAGACTGGCCAGTTTTGAAAAGGCTAAGCTGTGGGCAAACCTGCTTACCTAAGGTTGGCATTGTTTAAAGGGGTGAACCACTGGGCACAATGGGTTAGCTGGCCTACACATTGCTTACATCTCCTAAGCTGGCCTGTGCAATGCTTAGCAGTGCTTACATTAGACTTTGCATTATATTTTCTTTTTGGCATTGATTTCTTATTAATTACATCATATATATATATATATATATATATATATATATATATATATATATATATATATCTGCCTGGCATCCATGATTAATGTGTATGTACACTCTATGGGGTCCTTGTGTTTTATTGGGGACTTCAACACTCTATTACAATTACACCTCACTTCTGGTCTTACTGCTGTACTCCAGTTCATATAGTTATGTTATGCAGTGGGTTATGGAACATATGACTGTATACTGATTCCTTTCACAGGTTCAGTTTGATTTCACTATAGTGAGGACTCATTTGGTGATACCTCATTCTGCTGTGATGGCTTGTTGTTTAACTACTGTGACTATAGTGTATTAGGTCCTGGGTTCAAGACCTGCAAGGCTGTTTATTTTGTTGCTGGGCAGAAAAAGGGCTGTTGGATACAGAGTGATTAAGGCACTTTTGAGCAGTTGTAAGTGGGTTTGCACAGGTTTGCATGAGTGTAAGCACTGCTAACTTCCAGTTAAATATGCTTACAGAGAGTTAGCTTCAGTATTGCTTAACCTGTGTGCACATTGCTTACCCCATGCAAATGGCCTTAAACTCGCTTACTAGAGCTTAAATATGCTTACTACAGCTTATTGGTGCTTAAACTTGCTTACTAGTGCTTTATTCATTATGACAGTGACACCTCACATGTGCATTTAATGCAGTACTCCAGCTCACAAATATATGTTATTTAGTGGGTTATGCAACAAAAATATTGGTTATAACGTGCTTTGCCATGGAAAGTGTTGCAATGGGACTCAAACCAGGAATGCTTGCTCGTAAGGTGAATGCTCTGCCCACTACACTATTGCTATGCTGGTTCATTTGCATATATCTTCCTTGTTATCCTCTTCAGCCATTTCAGCTGCATTAACCATAGCTAAGCGATCGGCACACCCACACACTTATGGTTAGCTTTAATCGGATTTTAAATTAAAAAAAGGGGTTTGTTCATTTTATTTGTCTTTGCTATTGCTGTTGTACAAGTGGGGGAATGTTGCTGGGGATATGCGGACACCTATGAGTGGTCTTGCTCACTTTTTAGGCCTTTCTGCTGTTCTCAATTGTAGGGGCGTGTATATTCTGAGAGCTCTGCTCTCAAACACACCCCATGCACTCTTACACTCTCTGTGTATGATTAGGGGCTCAGGCAGCGTGCCTCATTAATATGCATGGCGCGCTGCCGTTCTGCTCCTAAATGGCTGCTTCCATGCAGGACTAAGCTAGTCCTGCATGGAAGATTAGTAAATCCGGGGGCATGTGTGGTACCACCTGAATGGGCAGCTGGTAGCCCACAAAGTTTCTAATTCAGTTGGTAAAAGTTAATTCAGTTGGGAAAAGCTTACCACTTACTTTTCCACTGGGATAAAATGGCCTTAAAAATAGATTTCTTATGACTGGTATGCCCCTCACCTTTCAGAAGTCTCTCAACATGTTGTTAATGCATGTGTAACTTGTTTAGAACATGTTTCAATGACTGTGCTGGCATCCACACAAAAATTGAAAAAGAGATGGGATCCGTTCTGTACTATACTATATAGTGGGACTTCATAGAACTCCCAAAAATGCAAAAGCTGAAGTATGTACTTGTGATTGATGTGTTTTTCTGGATGCATAGGGGCATACCCATATGTAGATATGATTTTACAATGCTAGCCAAAAACTGATTCAGGACTTGATCCTAAGATTCATGTTCCTTATGTATTCAGTCAGATCAGGAAGCACATTTTACTAGTGAGGTGATACAGCACATTATTAAGACATAGAGAGGTGTCAAACTCTTGTCACATTGCATGAAAGTCCTGGACAGGTTGATTTATAAATGAATACACAGAGCAGTAGAAAGTAAGTTAGGAAATGAGCAACTCAGATTCAGATCAGGATGCATCACAACTGATTCAGTGTTTGCAGTGAAGCAGATGGCTGAGGAGAAGCTAGAGATGACGAAAGAGTCCAATTGGGAATCCCTAGACTTTGGGAAAACATATGGCAAGGTCTCTAGAAAGCTGATTTGGGCCATCTTGGAATTGTTTGAAGTTCCAGAAACACTTGTAGAATTGGTCCAGCTATTTACAACTCAAGTATGAACAGTGTTTGGACTCACAGAGGAGTTCCAGGTGGGAGTTGGTGTGCAACAGTGTTCTGTTCTGATGCCCACTGCTGTTCATATTGGTGATGGACTACATTAGCAAACAGGTCAGAGGGGAAAAGTCAGTAAAGTTGCATTATGCAGATGATGTGGCATTACAGGCAGACTCTGAGCAAGAACTTCAGCAAAGGATAGAAGAATGGAATACAACACTGAAGAGACATGGGCTGAAACTGCTAAGACAGTTGTAATGGCAGCAAATGGGGGAAATCAGAAGAAGCTGAGAAATTGGATAGAAGGGAACGTAACTGAACAAGTAAACAGCTTCACTTATTTGGGAGGGGTGATTGAGGAGAAGCAAAATGTGAATGAGGAGGTCAAGGATAGAATCAGAGGGGCTACAGCCAACTGTCACCGAGTATCAGGTGTAGTATGTGACAGAAGAATGCCAAAGAAGCTGCAAAGTAAGGTATACAGAGCAGTGGTACAGAAACATGGGCAGTAAAGGCAGAGCAGTTGAGGAAGCTAGAAGTCATGGAGATGAAGTGCCTGAGATGGGTGGTGGATGCACATTGTGAGACAGATGAAGAAATGATAACAGAGCAGAAGCCAAAGTAGCTCCAGTTGCAGACAAGGTCAAGGAGAACATGTTACGGTGGTTATGGTACATGTGCAGGAAAGCAGAAGACAATCTGGTGAATAAAATTTGGGACAGACAGGAACAAGGCAAGAGGAATTGAGGGCATCCAGCAAAGAGGTGGATGGATTGTGTGAGAGAAGACCTGTGATAGTCAAGCATGAGTGCAAAAAATGTAGGTGAGTGGCATTGAGTTGAGAGAATTGGTAACAGTTGACATGACATCCTGACCCCATGTAGAAAATGGGAAAAAGAGGGGATGATGATGATTGTTAAATAAATTTGTTAGAGTCAGACTGTAAAAATCATTGAGTTATTCAAATGTACATATTAAGACAAAAAACCACACACAGTTTTTGTATAGATTTTTGACTGCTTTATTGATATCAAACATTTGTTATCATACATTTTTATCAGTTTTTTCCACCTTACTGGTGTGGTGTCAGAAGTGACATCATCATCACATCATAGTTAAAAGCTTTTTTTGTGTTTTTCAAATTTCATTTTTTTCTTTGAGAAGAGAGTTGCAGAGACAGCTGGTCTGCAGCTGGACGACCTCCTTGGATGATGACCAGTTCAAAAGGTTCTCTGACAATACAATAGATGATAGTCTTAAATAAAGTCTTCTTTTTCTCTTGTTTCTCTTCCTCTTGTATCTATCATCGTGCTCCCACAGATAGACTTACAACTCCTGGTGGCA
Organism: Protopterus annectens; assembly: GCF_019279795.1. Lineage (NCBI taxonomy): Eukaryota > Metazoa > Chordata > Ceratodontiformes > Protopteridae > Protopterus > Protopterus annectens. The sequence continues at coordinate 285,540,665 of NC_056730.1, read as the reverse complement.
GGAAGAGAGACTTCATGCAAACAATTATTTTATTATTTTTATTATTTAAAAAAATTTTTGAAATTTTATGAACCAGACTGCATCCAAGAGCTGCCAAGGTCAAATTTCTGATTATCAAATTACTTGCTAGCTTGTGCTTGCTTCAAGGTATCATTTTTCTTTTATTCTGTAGTAAGACAGAATTAAAGCATTAAATGCATTAAGTACATTTATTCCTAAAGCACACACATATATATATATACAACTTATATGTGTATATGTGATTAATGATTAAATACATCTCTTAAAAGCAGCACACATTGTAAATATATTTTTCTAGGCAGCATGTAGATTTTTCTAACAATGATGTTTAAGACATTGAGTATCAAAATGGAGTACCGTTGTCCATGTAGTTCATAAGCTTCAGGAATTGCAGAGTGGGAAAATCAGACTATAAAAACCCACTTTACTAAGCTGTGTAAAGAAACTGGCCAAAAACTTTAATTTTATTTAGTATGCGAAGTGCAGTTAATGTTCCTAGGAAGTTGTTCCCTCATGAAATGCTGTAATGTAGACCTATGATAAAGTCTGCTGCACCTCTCCCTGAACTTACAAAATGTATGCGAATTTATTTTTACATATTTCAAGCCTTTGTGTTGTGTTTTACAGCACTACCAATACACTGTCTGTGGCTTTACAGCGGCCTGTAGTAACTGATCATTATGAAGTACCACCTAGAGACTTTGTCTACATCAAGACATTCACCTGAAAACGCTGTCTCTACGAAGATGGAAAGGACTGTACTTGGTTTTGCTTAGAACTGATACTGCCATCTGATGTGAGAGATGGCCCACCTGGATCCATGTGTCACACGTCAAAAAGGCCCTCCTTCATGATGAGTGTAGCCAAGATGCCATCGATATCATCTGTCGTTACTCAACAGAACCTATTGCTTGTCATACCAGACAAAAAATCAGGGGCAATATTACATCCAGAGATGACAACTAAACACATTTTCATTTTATCTTCCAAACTAAATCTGGAAGTGAAATCAAAAGATTTGCCAATCAAACTGAGTCTGAAGGTGCAATCGAATGACTATATAACTTCATCTTGGTCAGCGATAACACTTAACTCTTCCTCTTTTTCATCTTCATTAAATTGCCTTGCTTCGAAAACAAACATTGATGATTCATCATGTTTTTTGGACAAGGGACTAAACAACATATCCAGTAGACACAAATAATTTTTGGAATCATACACAACCAACAATTCTGGTTGGAGTTTATTCAGAAATCACCTTCATATGAACTATAACTAAGCACTTCAGCATCCATGTTTTTAATTTCTTCAAAACCCTCTCCAGCCACAACTTGCTCACTTTTTACATGGTTCTATTATCACAACGGCTACTGTGATTTTCATCATTTTTGAGTCCATCTACCTTTTTTTCATCTGGAACTGTGAGTACATTGCCAATGGCACCAATTGAAACTGTAAGTGTGGAATCATTTTCTGTTAGAAATAAGTGCATCACTAAAACAAGGGACAGTCAGTTGGTCAGCTTTGTATCTGGAACACCTGACTGGCATTCTAAGTTCAATACTTTTTCTGCTGCATTACACAGATGTGCCAAGGTGCTTAATGTTAGTGACTGCTGGATTTGTGCACGTATACCTACTGCACATGATGGGGGAATTCGACTCATTCCAATACCAGCAAATGATGCAGCTCTTCATACAACATTTTACACTTTGATTTCTTACTAAAAACTGGAAAGCAAAATATATCCCCTTTTCGATAGTTCCATTTCAGTTGGTAATGACTGTTAAAGGACATTATCGGCTACTGTAAAAATGGTACACTTTTTGTTGGACACAGTATTTACAATTTCACTTTGAATATTTATGATGGAGCTGGGGGGGTGGGTATGGCAGCATCACACAAATACCGTTATATCTGTAGAGATCATGCATTTCCCTGTTTTCCAAAACACTTGTCAGGTTGTTGCAATTTAGTCCATGTTGTTCCAGCTATATGACATGCAGACACTTTACCTGATGGAAATAATTGTAATGCTTGCAGCAGCAGAGATACCAAGAAAATTACAAATCTGATTAGAAAAATAGATGCTTCTTGGGTTTATCATGATGCTGTTCAAAAGACTGCTTTTAAAGATTTTTTTTATGGATCTCAGTAATGGCGTTATTTCTGGCGCAAGAATTATACCTCCTTATGGGTCGGCCAAGTCCATCTGGAAACTTCCTAAATAATCTAAGCTTTTAGAAATTTTGAGTAATGCAAATTTTGAGTTTATTAATCTGATTACTCAAGAAATGACTGCTATGTGCAGTGTGGAGCTTCAGAAGAGAGCAGAATTCCACTTGCCTTCACCCTTACTTCTAAAGGGGATATGTGTGTGCTCATCAAAATGGAGTGCTGCTTGTTTATTCCACATAACACTAGTGCCATTTGTAGTCACCTTGAAATTATTCATAAAGTTGCTGAACTGTCTCATGCCAAAGAAGCTAACAGCTCTCAGTGGGCATGGTTAACCAATCTCTTTTCTGGTTGATGAGTTTTTTTTTAAACTCTTCATACTAATAGCTATTGTAATTGCATTATTAGGACTTATTTATTTTTGATTAAAGTTATGATTTTAAAAACTATGGAATCTAGAAAAAGTGTCAAATTACAAAGTATAAAGGTTAATAATGAACATGAATCATTGCCACTGACCACTTTAGTTGAAAGTTATAGTGAAAAAAAAAACAATGCAGATAAACTATTACAACATTTTACCAAATTGTACTATAGTTTATATAAGGGGGATGTGTAACTGAAAGTTATTCAAATTGCCTTTTTATTCCATCTAGACATAGACATGTTTTCAATACTAGTAGGACTATATTTGTAAAATGAATGTGTAAGCATTATGCATGCCAATAACAGAAAGAATCTGTTTGTGAAGAATGTCTGATAAGTGAAAGAGCGTCAGTCCATCTGAAAAATTGCAGCCATATATATTTGTTTGTGTCTTTCGGCTTTTCCCGGTTAGGGGTCGCCACAGCAGAACTCCGGTCTGCTAATGATTGGCAGTTGATTTTTACGTACCAGCTTGCCAGGCCTGATGCACAACCTTCACCGAAGGTACGCCCATTCACGCATGTCTCCACGCAGAAGACGCTCTAGCTGAGAATCGAACTGGACAGCGTCTTACTGTGAGGTGACAACGCTACCGCAGCACCACCACCATGGGTTTATAGCTATATATATAGCTTAAGTGATGCTTCATAGCATCTGATAGGTAAACGTGAAAGGGGAAGTTAAACTGGAAGAAAAATGTTATGTTTGAATTTTAAATACATTTTCATTTTAAGATGGTTTCTTAATTGTTTTCACCTGCATCTGATTATTTAATTCCTGGCAATACAAAAATGCCAACATGGCACATATAGAGAGTTCTTTTTTTAATTTGGAACTTATGGCTAATATAGAAAGGCATAGCTAGAGAGAGACAGGAGATCTTAGTAAGCAAAAATAATGCTGTAGTGTTAATTTTTAATTGGTGAGTGGCTGTATTATGATTGATACACACTGTTACATTTAACCATAAATAGTATATAATATTCATGTTTTACATGACTTGAAGAGACAGGACCTTAATTTCCTAATTTCTCCACATGCAGGTGTTCTTTGCAATAAATGGGATTATTATTCTATGTTGAACTGTGTTGTGTGAAAGTTATATTGTACCTTAACACTATCCAAAATAATTATGTAGCTGCACAGCATTATTGTGGGTATCTACAGATAAAAATCAGTAACATTTATGCACACTTTGATATTGTCACTATCATAAGATGCATACACACACACACACACACACACACACACACACACACACACACACACACACACACACACACACACACACACACACACACACACACACACACACACACACACACACACACACACACACACACACACACACAGCTACCTGTCATGTGCAAAATTTATGTCTGTAATCGTAAGTAAAAGTGATTATGCTCAACTTGTTATTCTTAGGTACACTGCAACCACCATCACCCTCCACATAAATATAATGGCAATACTGATGTTTGTGATGGAGCATGAATTAAGTTAAGGCTACCTTGTTACTTGTAAACACATTGCAACCCCCATACTCTCTCTCACGCACACAGACACACATAAGCATAAGCCATATCAATACTAATTTTGTGCAGATTTCAACAAATACAATACATTGTGTGATATTGCTACTTCCACAACAGATCAGTGACTGTTGTTTATCAGTGATCAAGTGACATCAGGATTAAGTCATTTTTATTCACAATGATCTTTGTATTCATCATTTACAGTAACTTTAGAACTGAATTTACTTCAGATGTCTGATTATAGTAAAAAAATAACAGTAAGAAAGTCCGCTTGATCTTGCCTCACAGAAATAAACAATTGTCCTGCAAATCCAGCTTACTGGCTGTTTAAACTGAACAAATGACAACAGGTCAGTAATTTTTATTCACAGAGTGCACCTACCCCCACCCAGCAATTATAGTAATTTCTGTCTATGCTTTAGATGTCAAAATGGGTCCATTTAATGCACACTATAGGTTAGAACTAAGCTAGCTGCCCTTGTGGGCCATTTGAAGCCTAGCCAATTTCCCTTGGTAAGAATCAAACCCTGTACCTCTTGTCTGTGAGGTAAAATACCTTAATCATTATGTCAACTCTCAACCTTCAGCTATGTTCCACACAGACAGTAGTCACACAGTAAAATATTTCAAGTTGCTTCACTCATGTCATATTAGTCCTACAAAGCAAAAATAATGAGCAAACACTATTCTCCAAAGACAGCCGCAGCAAATGCCAGATGTCTAACTGGCATGGAAAAAAAATGAATTGCCATACAGTAATGCATTCAAATAACTGTCAACCCAACCATCAAACTCTTCTTCTTCTTCTTTCGGCTTTTCCCGGTTAGGGGTCGCCACAGCGAATCACCTGTCCGCTCATGATTGGTGGTGGAGTTTTATGGTGTTGAGTTGCCAGCCCGGCGCCCAACCTTCCACAGAAGGCACACACACACACTCACACCTAGGGCCAATTTAGAGTGCCCGATCCATCTGCAGCATGTCTTTGGGATGTGGGAGGAAACTGGAGCACCCGGAGGAAACCCATGTGACCACAAACTCTAAAATGTAGAAAACTGCTTCTTACAATGAGAACAAATAACCAAAAAGTGCTTAGCTTCGCATAAGACATGGTTAATAGCATAAAGCATGGTTAATAGCTGTTTCTTCCTATATACACAAAATTCTTTTGATGAATCAATGTGGTTTGATATTATTTACCATAGATGTTTGTAAAAAGCAAATCTTAGGAATGAGTGAGTGACAGACCCATTCAGTGAGGAACAGCATGGAAAACAGACTTTTAAGGACTCAAAAAGAAGAACATTATTTCACAACTCTCAGGTTTCTTATTTAGGAATTCTAGACATATCCAAAAATAATGATGGGACAGAGACCTCATATCAGGGGCAATTTTTAAATACTAGTCTAATTCACTTAAAAAGTTTAACAGAACAACAGATTTTCCATCATCTTGCATTTCCCGAGCAATAAGAAGCATGAATCTTTAATGTCTGCATACCTTTCCACCTCTTAGTACAGAAAAACTGAGCAAAGCCATTAATAATTAAGGGCAAAAGCCCCAAAAATAGGGATCTTTTTTAAAAACATTTCTGTTGTAAACTTAGAATGGTGATAGAATAATAGGCTTTGCATTAGCATGCATTTTCTGAAGGGTGTGAAGTCTGAATCCCAAATGTGTGTTTTTATTTTCTGACATCATTCATAACTGATTTGCCAGAAACAATATTATGAGGAGCAGACCACAAATATGGCCAAAAATCTGGACATTCTGTGAAAATCTGGACAACTGAGACATTATTGACTGACTGTAATTCTCAATGATTTACCAGAAAATCAAAAATTTTATGAGACAGGGCAAAAATAAAGAGCAAAAGCAGATATATTCTACAAAATCAGAAACAGCTGACAAGTATGCATTACTCTTTGATGAGGTATTGCTCCCTAATTACTGAACTAAGGCAGTGGAAGGAAAATCTGTTTAAAAATCAGTGAAATGCTGCAACCATTCAGGTCTTTTTATGAAGCAGACCTGAAAGACTGCAGTGTTGGGATATTTACTCAATTTCCTCTTGTCACCAGTTTGCAGAATATGCACATGTGCACACACTTATATAAACATATGCACATCAGATACATGTGTGTTTGTTTATATATAAAATGAGAGCTGGATTAATAGCATTTTAGCTTGTTCCTGTCAGACATACACAGTGCAACTTACACACACACAAAAGACAGTTTTACAATCAGTTGCTTTCACACAGGCCTGCCCCCCCCCAAAAAAAATATATATAAATATATGCCGCTTTCTGCACACTTTTTTGTTGTATAAGTGAAAAAGTGAAATTCATAATAACTGCTTTCAATGTGTTTTTCAAGACACGTATACTACTTTGCACTTTATGTGTATTTGTTTTAACATACACACAGGTTGCCTTCCATCCCAGCAATTATCAAACTTCTCTGATGTGTGGTCGCAAAGAAAATTAAATAAATAATGGCAACATTAAATATTTTAACATGGTGTTGTCAGTGCTTACCATGCCCATCCATTCCTCCCAAACACAGCCCTCTTAGTTCCGGAATCATGGACAAATTCAGAAACCAAGAAATGTCCCAAATTAGGAACACATTTTGAAATATTAATATCTTTAGCTAAAAAAGTTGACAAGACTAAAATAATATGAATTAGCATGCCTTTTTCTAATGTAAAAGAAGTGTATAACTCCAATGATTCCCATTATTTATTAAGTGTGATCCAACACATTTTTCCTACTTTATCAGTTTTAGGAAGGATTAGTAGAAACAAAACATTTTTTACTGAACAAAGCAAAATACTGAGCAGAAATCAGAGACAGCTGAGAGGGAGCTTGCAGCTGTTCCTGATTTTGCAGAACATCTATGATTTTGCCTCATATTTTTCCCTGTTCTTCATAGCATATGTTTAAAAAATGTATTGAAGATTTAGGCATTGTCAGACATCACAGTTTCATCCTTGTTATTTAGAAAATGCATGGAATCTTTAAAATTTTTAACGCAAACCAGAGGAAGTGGAAGCAGTGAACTAAACTATACATAGCTTCTGCAAATGCAAATATAATATTTTAACTTCCTACACAAGAAACTCTCCCCGGGATTCAATAAAGTCTTTTTTCTGTGCAAGAACAGTGTAGCTGCTCTTGCATGGAGACAGCTGAGTGTTTCAGTAAACCACTGAATTTGCGTGCATGAGCCTCTTTACACTGTTCTTGCATGGAAAACCATGCAGCATGCTAATTACCTCATTTGCGGGTGAAAACCATGCAAGTGAGATGAATTAGTGATTCAGTAAGCTGACAGGTCGCCGTGCAAGAACAGTGTCAGTGCAGAAATGTACACGGAGGCATAACAGCTCGTAAAAAAGCAGGTATTTTGCTCATTAGGCATGGCAATGGCCAAATATAAGGCCATTGGCATGAAAAACTGTTTAATTTTTATAAAAAATCAAACTTATTTTTTTTTGGCCGATCTCGGGTGTTTAAGCATAGGGCAGTGGAGCACAAACAGGCTTGTGCCGAAAATTTAAAAAAAAAAAAAATGAGAAAACCCAATCCTAAGCGAAATCTGCATTTTTCCATTATAGTGTATGCTATGCAGAATGAAAGCAATACCAGGGAACAGTGGTTGTCAAGGGGAAAGGGTCAGTTTTACTGCCGTAACTATGGCCTAAGATAGTGGGGTATGCAAATAAGGGGAAATTTACTGAATCACAAAATATTCTAAGTCCAAAACCTACACCTAACTGTGTAGGTGCGCTAAGGCAATTGTATAGGCAGGAAGAACAACTAACATGAAAATGGGGTATGTCATGCTTGTTGTAAGCACATTGGAGCTCCACAGCCCATGTCTGCACTTAGGTAAGCACAGCTAAGCAAGGGGGTGTGTCTGAGGCTGTATACCTCTGTTTACATTGCCTAAACGGGTGTGCGTGGCATGCACCAGGTCCTGAACCAAAAAATAAAAACACGAAATGGCAGCACTTTCTACACGTAAGCAAGGGGGTGTGTCCGAGGCTGTACAGCTGTGTTTACCTTGCCTAAACAGGTGTGTGCAGTGTGGAGCAGGACTTAAACAAAAAAATAAATAAATAAATAAATAAAAAAATAAAAAGGAACTGGCAAGTGGACCAAGAAAAAATAAAAGGGAAATAGCAGAATACAGCCAGTTAAATGCAAGTAATATAGCTGGCAGGTGAAATGTATTATAGTCAGGCAATTACACAGCCAGCAGCTCTGGCACACTACTATAAACAATTCAAACACCTTTTAGTCTGTTTTTTTCCCACAAACTCTACACCATCGGTGTACACAGATGGGGGAATTTTTAACTGGCAAAACTAACTAAAAATATTAGAGGCTGCTGCTGCTTTACTCCATCAATATGGCTGAGGGTGGTGAAGAGGATAATGCTGACAACCACCCCAGGCTTATGAGGAGGAGAAGAGTGTTCAGGCCCAGGGTAACCTACCAAGGCTACATGATCTAAAGATAGAGTGCTACAGGGTGGACAGGGACCTACTTCAGAAAATCATTGAGCTGTGCCGGCCTCGCCTCACACCCAGAGCCAACAGAGGGAACCTATCCCAGTGGATACCAAGGTATGTGTAACCTTAAGAATACTAGCTACAGCTACCTTCCAAAGACTTACTGGAGATATGGGTGGGAGGGTGGCCTAATGGTTAAGGTGTTTGCCTTACAAACACAAGGTGCAGGGTTTGAGTCTCACAAGCGATAAATGGCTAGGCTTAAAATGGCTTGCAAGGGCAGTTAGCTTAGTACTAATCTATGAACCTATGAACCTATATCATTGGGGTCTCACAGGCATCTGCATCTAGGATACTCCACCAGTCCCTGCATGCCATGCAAACACATGCCACTGAGTACATTCAATTCCTCACCACCCATGAGGAGAGGGCTAGTAATACACATCTCTTTCACTGTGTATCAGACTACCTAGAGATACAGGGTACCATAGACTGCACGCATATCCACATCAAAGCACCACCCGGTGAATGGGGTAGAGTCTACTGCAAGGGTTTCCACTGCATCAACTGCCAGGTCGTGTGCAATGCCCATGGCATTGTCATGAATGTGTGTGCTGGCAGCCCTTGAAGCTACCATGACTCCCACTTCTGGCATGTCTCACAGCTGTACCAGGCATTTGCCAGTGGGGACATTCCATATGGCCATCTGGTGGGGATGCTGGCTATGCACTGGAACCGTGGCTGATGACCCCCATCAGAAATGCACACACATCCACACAAGAATGCCATAATGAGGCACACAAACAAACAAAGATCATTACAGAGTGTGTGTTTGGATTCTCAAGTCATTGTTCCGCTGCCTTGACATATCCGGTAGAGCATTGCAGTATGCTCCAGCTACATGTGCACACATGTTCATAGTATGTGCCATGCTACACAACATGATCCTGTGGAAACAGCTGCAGCAGGAACATAACAGGGAAGGGCCACACAGCCCCCCCCCCACCATTGCCAAGGTTACCACAGGCACAGAGGGACTCAGAGGAGAAACATTCTGAGGCTGCCCCTGTAGGCAGAAGGAGGCATGCCCAGTATGCCCAGGTCTTGGCAAAGAAGCAACGCATAGCACATTCACTGACACTGTAGGGGCGCAGGGACTTGATATCTCTCTCTGACTCACACAAACACTAAAATGGATGCCACACATCATATTACCTATATCTTACCATGTATAGGCAGTGTACTGCATGCATCCAACATAGTCAGCCCTCAAGCACTGTCCTCACAACTGTCTCAGACACAAGGTAAGTCAGTTTCATTACAATAAAGGAATGGTGTACAATGTTCTGATAGCATATCTATGGTATTGAGGCAAGCATGCAAGGAAATGGGGTGGCTGCATGGGATAGCAGCAGACAACTGACAGCTATATGGGACAGCACACTACTGTGCAGTACCACTGTAGTTAACAAAAAGTCCACTGCAGTACATGTGGTGAGCCAAATAACTGGGGGGTAATAGGTCACATACATGGATGTCAAAGTGGGAACACATACTCACTCCCAGTCTCATCCAGCAGGTCAGCTGTTGAAAGCCAGATAGAAATGTCTGGCAAAGGGCTTCAAATGCTGAAAGCCATGAAATATTCCCCTACACACTTTTACACAGTGATGTCGCAGCAGGTCTGCCAGTGGCAGTATGGCTATGAAAGTTAAGAAGCCCCCAAACTAAGCATGTGTATGCAACAACAATCTGACCTCCGGTCTATACCATTATCCCATATTCTCAAACATATGGAATGCCACTATGCCAAATGGGACCAAGATGTTAAGCAAATAGCAGCACAGTCTGTGCAAATGTATATTGTGGGCAGGTATGCCCCCAACAGTCACATAGAAATGCAGTAACATGTCCCTAGCCGTAAGCAGCATCCAGCTATCACCCAGAATGATGGCTGAATACAAACTGAAACAAGTGTCAGTAATGCTCAGTCCACTTACTGGTGCCATCCCAGGGGTGTCCCCTGCCTTGTAGCCTGGGAACATATGCTCATCAGAATACATTGCCTTGCTACAGCTGGCCTACATCTGCCACACCTGGCCTACAGGCCTCTGGCAAAGGCCCATGGCTCACACATAGTGCCCTTTTAGGGAGTGTCATGGAGTCCATAACACCAATCTAGCATAGTTAACAAAATGCAGAGAAAGCACAAAAAAACCAGCGTATCGAGGTAGCAGTACTCCAATAAATATCACAGGAATCAAAAGGCTTTATTGTAGAAGGCAATAACGAAGGCAAAATCCAATAATATGAACGTTTTCGTCCACACTGAGACTTCTTCAGTTACAATAAAGGCATGATTTCTGGAAGCTTATATATAAAACATTGTCATCAATCATTCAATTAACTTACATTGATTGATCTGTTAAAAGAAACAGGAGCCCTAGTGAATCACATTTAACAACTCTAAAATACTATATTTTAATATACAAAACCCCTAACCACTAAACAAAACTCTAATAGTAGAATGTAAACATATTAATCAAACTATAAAAAACACAAAATTGTAACATATACTACATGTCCATAAGATTTAAACTAAAAAATAAAAAATATGTTAAAAATATATATCATATAAAATACTGTAAAAAATGCAAAAACAAAACACCAAGAATGCTCTTTATAGACATCTTATTACATGCACTACAGCCAAATTTCAGTTTTTCGTTCTGGAAACAATAGCCAAGGACCCCAGGGGCGGACCTTGGGAAATTAGACTAGAGAACAGAGAGACTTACTGGCAGATTCTATTGGAATCCTATAGAGAACCAGGCTTAAATGAACATACATCTATTAAACCTCTTTTAAAATTGAAAGCCTGCAGTATCTAAATGAATTACAGTATTTTATATGATATATATTTTTAACATA
>NC_056730.1:285474055-285524055 GCF_019279795.1 Protopterus annectens | reverse complement strand
AATAGTTGGTGAAAATGCTAGAGGAGGAGACAATATTAATCATTTAGCATGTGTTGAACTCAGATGGATACTTTTGCTAAAAGCACATGTTAGCCCAGGTATTAATCAATTTGTCTCCATTAAACCCATATTGAACAATAGACCTTTATGACTTTTGTTCATTAAGTTAATGTTTATATAAGTACTATTCATTTATGTGTAAGTGCTGCTTTCGTTGTGGTTTGTGTAGGTTTTGCCTTACATATTTTTTTGTTTCACTTTTTATAGTGACAAGTTATATATATATATATAATTTGCTTATAAATTGTAAAAGTTCACACATGGACTTCATTGGATTTTCATATTAGAATAGTTCATTTATTCTATTTATGATCAATAATATAGTAGTTGTATTATTTGTATATTTATTATTCACATAGTAGTATTACTAATAATTTTTTCATCACATATTTGAATATTTTACAACATGCCATATTGAGGCTGTGTTTTGATAGAAGATCTTACAGACAATTACGTCTCTTAATTGAGATATTTATGATTTTATATAAGAAGAATAGATGTATGTTCTACTCGTTTCACCTATTCTTGTAGTTAGTTAGTCTGTTATTTGTTTCAATAGGTCTATATAATTTGCTAACTCTTCATTAGGCGCAAAATTCTTGTTTGTTGTGGATGACGAATTTTAACAGCATCGCTGGTTCCCCATACCATATTGTTCCTTTATCAGGCATTTATTGACTACCACATCAGTTTTCACATTAGTTTTCCAACAGAGAAATGAAATTGTATGACATGCTCATAATGTAATCTTTTTAGCTTATTTAATGTTTGCTTACATATATATTTATCTTCTTTTTAAAATTCAGCTAAGGTTGTTTACAGCGATATACATCGCATTTTGCTTGTGTATATTTATAGGACATGCGAATGAAATTTTATTGTAACAACGTGATATAATGATTTGTCTGAGTAAATAAAATTTTTTACATGTTTATTAGTTAAAAGGAATAACTTAGAAGATAGGCTTTCATTATAATAATTTTAATTTTAGCACAGCTGAGCAACATCGGAACCTATAAATTATGCTCTTTCTTGATGGGCTTTGCTTATGAGTTTTTGAATAATGCTCAATACATATATAAGGTTGTTAATATACGCCTTCTATATAAAACATGTCTGTATAAAGCAAACTTGAGTAATGCTTTCATTACAGTTGCATAATTAATTTTTATTCTGTGAAGCTCAGGATAATATATGAGTTACTTATTTTACGTTTATTTTTCGTATTTTTCTTGACTTTATTTGATTTTATTGTTTTATGTTTCACATTGTATAAATAATATCAGCATTCTATATATTAGAATACTAGGAGCACTTTAAGTTGCTGCTTGATTAATTGATTAATTAACTCATTGTTTAATTGACCAGTTGATTGTTTGGCTGGCCCGCCAAAATTTCATATAAAAAAGTGTTCCTTTTATATGTAATAGAATCTGAAGAAGCATAGTTTTACTATGCGAAAGCGCTCATTTTTCATTTTGTAATAAAAGACGTTTTTATGCTACAAGCGGAGGTGTTTATTCGTGGTGATTCCTTCTGTATTTGATGTTATTTATCTTTCGTATTTTTTCGGAAGGAATCTTTGACTACCAGCAACAGTTCGTATTCATAAAAACTTTTTCATTTAATCTGCCCCTAACCCTCAAGTCCGTCACTACTGCACACTTACCTTACCCGCACCCTAACCCTAACTCACTTAATCTGCCCCTAAACCTAAAGTCCGTCACTATCGCACACTTACCTGACCCGCACCCTACCCTAACATCTGTCAATATCACACACTTACCTTACCCACACCCAGACCCTAACGTCCGTCCCTATCGCACAGTTACCTTAGCTTGGTGTTCTCAGCGCCAGGATTCTCAACTGTCGGTCTTCTCCGTTGTCGATATTCTGGTGTCGGTGTTCTCATATATATATATATATATATATATATATATATATATATTTATATATATATATATATATATATATATATATATTTATATATATATATATATATATATATATATATATATATATGTATACACACACACACACACACACACACACACACACACACACACACACACTCACACACACATATGTGTGTTTGTAGCTTAAAGATTTTGGCCCCATTTATACCCAGTACACTTTTCACTGCCCTACTTTAGCAGTCCTGCAGATGTCAGTCACCTTAGCAGTACATTTCAGCAGCCCTAGCCCTTATAATCTCTGTGGCACGTGCGATAAGTGCATAACACTCTAGAATAAATAACTAGTTAGGTAAGAGTTCTAATATCAGTCCTAGTAAATGTAAAAGTGTGTGTGTGTGTGTGTGTGTGTGTGTGTGTGTGTGTGTGTGTGTGTGCACGTGTGTGTGTGTGTGTGTGTGTGTGTGAGAGACAACAGTATCCTGCATGGGTGTTGGTGTGATCTTGTAATAACAGGATCCAATGGAGGGTGGGTGTTGCTAAATTATTATATTGATGAACTAGTATATGTCCCAACATCCACATTACAAGTCCAACAGTTATCAACCACTGTAGAGGTAGGTGTAGACAATCTACAGCGCTAAAAGTGTTGTGCCATGTAAAATGACTATGTGACAGTATGGAATAGGTAACAAGATAGGCAGCCCTTTTAATACTCAGAGACCACTCTCCACTCAGGAATCATACACAAACACACTCGGCTAGACATCAACCCCTATATCACTAGTTGTCTCGCAAACTGCCTCATAGATAGAAACCATGGTATGAATGCAGTGGACTCCATGTCAAACTGATGACCAGACATGCGTGGAGTCCTACAGTGTGTGGACCTGTGTCCTCTCATGTTTGGGATCCACACCTGTGAGGTGGAGGCCAACACAAAGGCACCCTGGCTGACAATGTTTGCATACAATTGTAAGGTGGGTGCTATCATTACCCCCCCATGTGATGTTGACATCATGCACAAAGGTGTCTCTGAGACCTATGACTGTTGTCAGAACCCTGGACATTAGCTCAAGGCCAGGAGATGCGTCGCCATTACCTTTGGGAACACCATGGCTCACATGAAGTAATACATTGTCGGTAGTCCACTGAACAGTGACACTGTCTTAACAGAATGGGGACCACAGGTTGACAGTGACCTGTCTGTTGACCACAACAATGCCACTGGCATCAGAAAGTTTTTTGATGTGTTACATCTCCCGACTAAGTGTGTGTTATTCAGCAAGTAAAAGGCCACGGTCACCCTGTACCCTCCCCTTAGTGGCCCAATCAATATGTACAGTGGCCCTTTACACCCACCATTGCCATTCCTCACAAGGACATGTGATGTTCTTCACTGTATAGATACCTTGTTACACTCCTCACACTAGTAGTTCCATGCCAGTGACCATAACTGCATAACACCGTGGTGCCACAACTTGATGGGGATCCTGTGCGTGTATTTGTATGTATGTATGTGTGTGAGTGTGTGTGTGTGTGTGTGTGTGTGTGTGTGTGTGTGTGTGAATACTAATCTCAGTGTGTTTGGTTGATGAATATCCCCTGGAGGTGCTGTTATTAGCAAATAATACACCTACCATTCTCCAGTCTACAACAGATGATGTCAATCATCATTTACTTATGGCAAATATGAAAGTGTATGTGCGTGTGTGTGTGTGTGTGTGTGTGTGCGTGTGTGCGTGTGTGCGTGTGTGTGTGTGTGTGCGTGTATGTGTGTGTGTGTGTGTGTGTGTGTGTGTGTGTGTGTGTGTGTGTGTGTGTGTGTGTAGTAATCTCAGTGTGTTTGGTTGATGAAAATCCCCTGGGGGTGTGGTTATTAGCAAACAGAGGTGTGTCCTACCCAGTATACTTACCATTCTCCACTCTACAACAGATTATGTCAACCATCATTTACCTATGGCAAATATGAAAGTGTGTGTGTGTGTGTGTGTGTGTGTGTGTGTGTGTAGGGTAAAGTATTTTATGAAATCTTTCACTCACTACATAACTCATTGCCATAACAAGGGCTGGTGATGTTCCACACTGTAGAAGTACCTTGGGATAGCATCCACCCTATAAACTCTGTGGCATGTGCAGTAAATGCATAACACTGTAGTAGCATTACCTAAATAGGTAGGAGTTCTAATTTCAGTATTGGTAAGTGAGTGTGTGTGTGTGTGTGTGTGTGTGTGTGTGTGTGTGTGTGTGTGTGCATGTGTATATGTGAGACAACAGTATCCTGCGTGGGTGTTGGTGTGATCTTATAATAACAGGATCCAATGGAGGGTGGGTTTTGCTAAATTATTATATTGATGAACTAGTATATGTCCCAACATCCCCATTACAAGGCCGACAGTTATCAACCACTGTAGAGGTAGGTGTAGACAATCTACAGCCCTAAAAGTGTTGTGCCATGTGCAATGACTATGTGACAGTATGGAATAGGTAACAAGATAGGCATCCCTTCTAATACTCATAGACCACTTTCCACACAACAAACACACTCGGCTAGACATCAACCCCTATATCACTAGTTGTCTCGCAAACTGCCTCACAGATAGAAACCATGGTGTGAATGCAGTGGACTCCTGTGCGTGTATTTGTATGTATATGTGTGTGTGTGTGTGTGTGTGTGTGTGTGTGTGTGTGTGTGTGTGTGTGTGCGTGTGTGTGTGTGAGAGTGTGTATATGTGTGTGTGTGTGTGTGTGTGTGTGTGTGTGTGTGTGTGTGTGTGTGTGTGTGTGTGTAGTAATCTCAGTGTGTTTGGTTGATGAATATCCCCTGGGGGTGCTGTTATTAGCAAACAGAGGTGTGTCCAACCCAATACACTTACCATTCTCCAGTCTACAACAGATGATGTCAATCATCATTTACCTATGGCAAATATGAAAGTGTGTGTGTGTGTGTGTGTGTGTGTGTGTGTGTGTGTGTGTGTGTGTGTGTGTGTATGTGAATAGTAATTTCAGTGTGTTTGGTTGATGAATATCCCGTGGGGGTGTGGTTATTAGCAAACAGAGGTGTGTCCAACCCAATACACTTACCATTCTCCAGTCTACAACAGATTATGTCAATCACCATATACCTATGTATAACCCTCAGCCCTATAAGCTGTGAGGCATATGGAATCACTTTTATACAGGCCTGGGAAATCAGTGCAGATACAGCACTACCTTGCCTATGACATGGTTGATGTGTTACCACCCTGCCATACCCCTTGGCCTTGCTGCAGGGCCACATCCTGGTGACACACAGACACCTAGAGCACAAACAGGATACAGCATGTGAGAACACATTCACTCAGCATTACTAATAGCATTAATGCATCATGGCTGGATCTGTACACACACTCTGATGTGTACTCCTTACAAATGCCAGATGACAGCACCTTACACGGCATTACATAGCTACAATTTAGTAAGTTCACCCTGTGCATCAGACCCATATTTGCATGTCCTTGCATCAATGGTTTGGATGGCAGAGATCTGGCACCAGTTTCATCATATGCACAGGGTGTTGTATGGTTTTGCCAGAGACCTAGGCTGTGCCATTCAGTTGACATTATGGGTGTGTGTTTGGGGTGTGGGAATGACATGGCCTGTGCAGGTGTGGTGCATGTGTGTGGAGGTGACCTTTTTCTGATTGTGATGTGTGTGTGTGTCTGCATGCACACAGTCACACCATGTGGCTGCCCTACACTGATGTTGTTTGGACAGCTGTAGGCTGTACATGGCAGGGTGTACAGTTCACCATCTCTGGCCATTGACATGGGAACTGGACCTGCCAGGGGTATCACTGGCACCACCAGGGACAAGGCCAAAGACAGTACTGATTCCTGATGGTGACTGATGTCTGCTGGATCTGTGTCCCTGTTGGGACCAGTCAGGAGCATGTGCCCATGGCCTGCCACATCTTGGCATGGACAGCACACCACCCTCAGCAATGCTGGTGTCACTGCCCCTACAGGAGCGTGATGGTGCATGGCCACATGGACCTCCAGCTGATCGTGGTGCTGAGACACTTTCAAGTGGCTGCTGCCTCCCCTCTGCCAAACCTTTGAGCACAGATACTCCATGGTGGAGGAGTGCCATGACCTGACCCCACCATCTATCCGTGATCTCATTGTCCTCATGCATGACAGCAATAAGTTCACAGAAATTGCCACAGACACCAGGGAGATGTTCTTCCACCAGCCTGCACACTTGTCTGGTGTGATGTTTGTTACATGGCTGTGCATCCATTACGGCCCAAAACATGTGCCTGGTGACTGCAGCAGTGGCACTTTCAACATGGACTGGATGGGCAGCCATCCCCCTCCAAGCACCCCTGCTCACCTGCCTGTGTGGGACCTCACCAGCACTCTGGCTATGGCTAGTGCCTGGGTGCTCATTTGCCATAGTCACCACACTTGCATGTTCTGTGCCAGAACCCAGCTGTCTTTCAATTGTGGACACTGGTGATGGGGAATGTGTGGGCAATGTGATTGTGTGCGAGGATGGGGCTGACAAAGGTGGGATGCCAGCCAATGACACAGCTGCAGCCCCTGACAAACCCACCTGTGCCTCACACTGGGTGTCATCATGGTCAGAGTCGCCAAATAAACTAATATCACTTACAGAGTGGGAGGGACTGATACCACCATGTCCACCTGTGAGGAAAGGACAGCAAAGTACATTACTATTGGCACTACAAGGTTTGCTGGTACACATACTCACTCACACACTTACTCAAATGCATTCACTCACACACACACAGTCACACACACGTGAGGTGTCCCAGAGGCAGTCCACAGACCTCCATTAGGCAACAGATGACAGTCATGGCACACACTCAGACCAAAACAAACACACTCTGGACAGGCCCTCAATATCATGCAGTGCATACCTTTCAACTTAATGCTACTACTAATTTACACCACTGGGATATGTGAGTTTATTTAGTTGGTGGTGAGCCTTCACCTAGAACACACTGCACCTATGTAAACATTACTGCTGTTCACCTGTATAGCACTGTGGCTAAACCTACAGAACATACCTACCAACTGTACAAAGTTTCCAGGAATATCTATATATGTGAGTCATATTTCCTGTCTGCTCCTCATACCTCCTATGTTTGTCTGATACATTACTGGTTTGATCTGTGGATTGGTAAACCTACTTAATGTCATACTGTGATTTGCAGATGTCATAACCTGCAGTACATGTATTTGAAAACAAGGACGGTTACTCAAACAACTTCCCAAGCTTACAGTGGATATAGTAAGTGTACAAACCCTGTTCAACATGCAAGTATTTTGTGACAGAACACATGAGACACCAGTGATATTGCCATAACATTTCCACCATTTCATATGACATATAACCTGAGCACTCCAATTGAAGAACATACACATCAGGTAGGGATGAGATATCGTAAATGATATCAGTACAATAGCCAGGTTGCATGGGAGTGCACACCTGTAAACTTATACTTTGGTAAAGCACCTGTTGATCTCATCACAGCATTCACTCCTTTTGGGAAGTTGTGCATCAGCAAGGCACATCTTGACATGGCAATGTTTGCACACTCTCCCTTGCAAAACACCTCCAAATCTGTCAGATTGCAAGACCATCCCCTGTGCACAGCGTTTGTCAGGTCACCACACAGATTGTGTATTGTATTCAGATATGGACTCAGGATTGGCCACTGCAGACTGTTGATTATTGTTCTTGTGAAGTCATCCTTTTGTTCAGTTGGATGTAAGGTGTGGGCCATTGTTGTGTGCAATGTTGGAATTCCTCCCCATCCACAACTATGTGGCAGACACCAGATGGATTATAGCTACAAGGGACCGGTGTTTGAAACCGGCCATACTACACTCCAAATCAGCTACAGCCCCAGTTCAAGCTTGTGAACAGCAAACCCAAAGCAGGACACTGCCATCATCCTGGTTCACTGTGTGGGTAGTGTTTTTCTGCTGTTGTGCAGTGCTGTTATTAAGCCAAACTAACATGAACTATTTTTGGACAAAGAGAGTTTAACCTTGGCCTCATAACACCTTAACACATTTCCACATGTGCTTTTTGAAAAGTTGCTGTATTGTTGCCCGGGCATTACCCAGGACTGGATGTTGTTTGTTGTAAGGAACAGCTGCCATCTTCCAAACATGCCCTATAGGCAAGACATGTGGAAACCATGGAAGATTGTTGTCACATGTAGTACACACCCAGTACTTACCAGACATGTCTGAATGTCCTTCAGTGTTGCTGTATGCCTCCTGGCAGCTTCCCCGGACATTTTTGGCATTGTATTCTCAACATGCATGTAGGGATGACCACATCTTCACAATGTCACTGTTGCACCATATCTTGAACACCTTGTGATAACTATCTGCACTGTGTTTCATGGCATATGTAATGCTGTGGGCATATTTCTGTAGCCTTCTCCAGACTGATAACTTTCTAAAATGTGATTCCCTTTGCAGCATTTTAAGCTGCATGTGAACCATGGCTTTTGCTGTAGCAGGCAACCTTGGGTCTCTGTTAGGATATTCTTGGTATATGAGCTGACTGTTATTTGCAGTTAATCCAAGGGTCCTTAATTGATGGAAGGTGTGTATCCAATATGATGTACTGTTGTAGTTTTATCAAACGCTGCTACACCACAGTAAGAGCTTTACCCTGTGCACACATATGCCTCTAGCTTCTTGGACAATTTTCATGTCACATACATGTTCCCCTAACAGATTTGTTTGTTTCACAATTGCATTGTACAGATTATAGGTCACATGAAAGGTTGGATGGATTTGGTGTTGTGTATTGTGCTCACCTTGTCATATATCACAAAAACCTGGCATTCTAACAGGTGTGTACACCTTTTATATGCACTGTATAACACTAATTTATACAATATGTCCCCATTCTTTGTCCTTTATCCCCATATTCTGACAATTTTAATCTAGATGTCCTGGAATGACAGGTTTGTGAGGTATGATACACACATGTGACATCTCATGCAAATAGGCCTCTGTGATATCCACTGTGCTATTAAGCAGTGAACCCCACCACAAGTGATTATGCAGATATTGGCAAATGGCTGCTGAGTGTAACAACTGTGTGCATGGTCACATGCATGACTTTGGCATGCCTGGGGTAGTGTTGAGCCACAACAATAAAATCTCATACCCACCAGCTTCAGGCAGCTGTATCTCATATAGATGAGAAGGACCTAGGTAGTAGGGAGGGAGAGGTATTGTCAGCAGATTCACAATGAGCATCGGTCCAAGATTAATGCTACATTTATGCACAGGTACAGTATAAACTATGATATTACCAATTCACTGTCCTTCATCATAGATGTGCACTTGTGTGCATTACTAAACCCCACCTAATTCTATTCTGCACTGACATATGCATCTAAAGACTCTATAGAACACAGTAGTAATGCTACCTCTATACATTGATGTGCACGATTTCCTTACCTGGACAGTCCTTGCCTGTAGCCTGGGTGCCACCCATCTGCACGACTTATATTTACTGTGTAGATGGTTATGCGGGGGGCTACCCCAAGGTTGGCCAGGAGCTCCTCTGTTGCCATAAATTGGGTCTGTCTGGCTGGGCCTAACCCATAGTGGCACAGTCCCTCACTATGGCAGCAGCCCTTTGCTGGGCACACCAAATCAGGTCAGTCACTTTATGCCTGACCTGATCGTACATGTGTCCATGGTGGCCCAAGGTGTTGACTCTTTGGATTAAATCATCCCATCGGGCATTCCTCTGCCGCTGATGTTGGCGACCCCGACTGAAAAGGGTGTCATAGTTCTGCAGGATGGCCTCAGTTATGGCTGTAGTCTCTTGTTCTGAATAGGGCGGCTGGCATTGCATGACACTTGGAAGACATAAACAGAGAAACACATCGCAGGACCACAGACATTGCCCAGAGTTCTTTACAGAGACAGCACATGACTAATGAGTATCTGTAGCCACTACGTGGAAACACATCATACCCCATATCCAGCATCACTGCATAAACATGCATTGTGTTCCTGGTCCTGTTGTATCATTTCCCCCCCCCATTGAGGGCCAGTACATTTCACAAACCAAAGCAGACATCCAAGCAACCTCCATCCCCCCAACACAAACCATGAAACACATACTTCACAAAACTAGTGTGCCACGCAATCACAGCCCTTAAGGCAAAATAACATACCCAACACACTAGTAATAGGTGACTCTATAGTCAGGCACACTGATGTCCCACTCACTAGGCTGAACAAGGAGAAGGTTACTGTTAGCTGCCTGTCGGGTGCCAGGATCTGCCACATAACACAAGCACTCAGGTCACTCCAGAACAAGTACAAATACGACTCTGTCATTGTCCATGTTGGTGTGAATGACCTGAGCTGTACCTCTCTGGACTACATGAAAAGAGACATAGAGGAGCTCTCTGATCACATAGCCCAGGCTGATATGACCCTGACCCTGAGTAGCATCCTGCCCTCACCAAGAATGATACCACGGTATAGAGAAAAAATTATCAATTTCAACAATTCGCTAAGCTTCTGGTGTCATTCAAAGGGGATTCAGTGTCTGTCAGCCTGGGATGACATGCTTGACAAGCCACGCTGCTTCGCAAGAGATGGCTTGCACCTGTCACCCTTACTGGACAAGGCTCTTGCCACCTCTATAGTGCCTTTTTTAGGCAAGGCTCAAAAGACAAACCCACCACCGTAAATAGCACAAGTAACAAAAAACTGAGGGTAATGCTACTCAATGCCAGAATTCTAAACCTCAAAAGGCATGCACTCGAGGCACTCCTCAGTATGGAGAAAATCGATATATGTACAGTAACAGAAACCTGGTTTAAGGCTCCAGAGAGCACCCCAGCACTACCAGGCTACAACTCATACCATACATTTCGGCCACAAAACCCGGACTGAAATACAAAAGGTGGGGGAGTATCCATTTCATCAAGGATACCCACACCTCAGGTAAGTGGCACAGCACGATGCTTAAGAGATCATCCATGTGCAAATAACAATGGGCAAAACTGCTATTCAAATTATAGCTTGCTACAGATCACCAACCATGTCCCAGGAACCCCACTCCACATTCCTAAAAACACTAGGAAACATAAAGGTCCTACCAAAACCCTGATATTGGGTGATTTCAATTACCCAAAGATTCACTGGGAGAACTACTCAAGTACAAACTCCTTTGCCCAACACTTCCTAGAATTTGTAAACTCAAACGCCCTGGATCAACTGGTCAATACCCCCACCAGAGGTGACAACATATTGGACCTGGTCATCACCAACATGGGTGACCGGTGTTCCACACCGAAGGTCAACCCCTCACTGGTTAGATCTGACCATAAACTAATCACTCTGGACATCCACATTCCGCCACCACCCCGGTCAAAGAAACCACCATGAAAAACTTTTCAAAAGCAAACTTCATGTTACTTAAGACTGAGGTGGGAAGTTTCAAAGCCCCCATGCTAAAGGATAACACTGTCCAAGCCACAAAATCCTTTACTAATGCACTCTATGGGCACCTACAAGAATGCATGGATCGTGCTATCCCAAACAAAACCAAGACTCACTCCTCTAAGAAAAGGAAACCAGTCTGGTGGACTCCTGCCATAAACAAGCTATACAATAGAAGGAGGAAACTAGTACAGAAAAGAGTAAAATCCCAAGAAGGAAAGACATCCCTGATCAGTATCAACAAGAAACTACGATCCCTCATAAAATCATCCAAGGCTAGCTTCGAAAGAAAAATTGCCATGGACTCCAAAGATAACCACAAGGCATTCTTTAGATATGTCAAGAATCTAAGTGGCAATTCTCAGATCTGCTCATAGTTAGTGCAGAATGGCACAAAATACACTGAACCGACCAAAATAGCCAACATCCTGGCAGACAGGTTCAGTGCAAACTTTACCCCCATCTCACCCACAAAAGGGCCCATAACTATACCAGAAGAATGTAGTGCCCCTGAAATCACAGACACTCAGGTTAAAACAGCCCTCTCCAAAGCCAAAAACACAGCATCAATGGGACCAGATGGTGTCCCAGGCTGCGTCCTACATGAGCTCAAAGATGAACTAACCCTTCACCTAAACACACTGTTTAAACTCAGCCTCTCCACAGGCTACATGTCCACAGAGTGGAGTGCAGCAACGGTTATTCCTCTCCACAAAGGTGGAGCCA
The DNA here is from genome assembly GCF_019279795.1 of Protopterus annectens. NCBI lineage: Eukaryota > Metazoa > Chordata > Ceratodontiformes > Protopteridae > Protopterus > Protopterus annectens. The sequence continues at coordinate 285,511,850 of NC_056730.1, read as the reverse complement.
CAATGGACCCCGGGAACTATCACCCTATAAGCCTGACTAGCTTGGTCTGCAAAGCTATGGAGTGCATCATCATGGATCTCATTAACAGAGACATTGGGAACCTCCAAACACTGGACCCTACCCAGTTTGGCTTTGTTAAGGGCAGATTATGCCTCCTAAACCTGGTGGACTTCTTTGAGACAGTTACCAAGGCTATAGATGAGGGAAAGGTGTTCCACACAGCCTACCTAGACCTCACAAAGGCCTTTGACACAATTCTCCACTCAGGTATTATAGACAAGCTCACCAGCCTGAACATAATCCCCTACATCATGAGATAGGTTGCCAACTGGCTCACGGACAGAGCTCACATGGTAAGAGTTGTGGGAGCTAGGTCTGACTCTAAACCAGTTACAAGTGGCACCAGGGCTCAATCCTAGGACCCCTCCTGTTCAGCATATACTTCTCAGAGGTACAGGCAAACACAGGAGGACTATGGCTGACCAAGTTCACAGATGTTTGCAAACTAGGGGCTATAACTGACTCTCCGGGTGACACAGACATCCTCCAAAAGGGTCTCACTGAGACAGATACCTGGTGTCAAAACCATGACCTCAAGCTAAATGACAAAAAGTGCATAGTCATCCCCTTTGGAAAAAACAAAGCACCCACAAACTACCACATAGATGGTAGCCCCCTAAATACGGAAGACATAATAAGGGATCTGGGGACCCAAGTAGATAGTAACCTCTCCTTTGATAATCACATTGCCAAAGTGATTAGAAAATCCTTCTATGTGGCCCACCTAATCACAAAAGAATTTGCATCCAGATCAAAAGAGGTCATTGGGCCTCTCTACACATTACTCATCAGACCCATCATAGAGTACAGTGGCCCGTTTGGGATGTACCTTACAAGACACCTGCAACAACTGGAAAGACCACAGAAGTACCTCACCAAGAGGATCACTAGCCTCAAGCAGATGCCCTATGCAGCTCGACTGAAGAAACTCCAGCTGTACTCGGTTGCATACTGCCTATTCAGAGGTGATCTCTGCCTGACATACAAGGCCATGTCCAACCCAGAATTGATGGACATACTCCACCTAAAGAAAACCATATCCCCTCTGGCCACATGCTCCAGGGATCTAAACTTCACCACAACAATAAATAGGACATGCTGGAGGGATAGATTCCTGTTCCAGAGACTTCCCATGCTCTAGAACAAGATTTCAATCTACATTAGGCAGAGCTCCTCGCTAACCCTCTTCAAGAGAAACCTTGATGAGTGGATGGGAAAAAGAAAGTTTACCCCAGGGATCATTTCAATAGCTCTGCTGGACAGAGGCACAGAGAACTAATCTAAGGGGGTGGTGAAACACATTCTGGCTAGACATAAAAATGCCTTCAGGCAGATAGCCTAGTACCTATCTATGAACCTATGAACCACCATTCACATTTATGTAGAAGGGTGACAGTGTCTGTGTTCCTTGCAGATGGGATGTCAATGCTGCTCAGACTTGGCTTGCATACATTGTGTAATGGAGCTGGAAGCATATGTCTGGGTTCTTGTAAGATGAGACAGGAATGTTATCAGTCCCCAAGGGGATTTGTTAATTTTATGTTTAAGTAGGCAGTTTGCACCTGATCCATGATGATGAGGGTAGTGGTGTGTGTGGTGTGCATATCCACCTATACTGATGTCAAGGCAGGGAGGTGATTTTTGGCCTTAACGTGTCTGTAGCAGGTTGGCTGTAGCTATGGTGTGTGTGTATATGGTGTGCTTGACCTCCATTACAGCGTGGGTTGGGGTTTTGCCTCTGAGACTGCAGACATATGTGAAGATGGCCTTTTGGTTGCCCTCAGTGGAGGTGTCTGATTTGTACTCATAGTCAGCCTTACAGTAATCTACCTGTGACCTACTATGGTCATTCAGACAAAGGACATGCTGGCCAGTTGGTGCCTGCTCCTAATTTTCCCTGTACAGCCAGTATAGCATCTCATTATGTGCTTTGTGCATTACTTTTGTCCAGAAAAGGGGTTTATTCTACTTTGGTGGAGACAGGTTGTACAAGTAAGGTATTGCTGAGGTCATACAGCTATGTGGGTGGTCATATAACTGTTTGTAGTAGGCATGGACACGAGGTCATAACACAGTTGGACAACTCTAACATGTCTACATGATACTCTTGTGTATGTTAGTACCCATGTCTGTGTCAGGGCATTGCAACAACCATTCGCTGTAGAACTGTCACTCTGATGCACAGACAGTAAGATTACACATGTGTATGACATGTACAACTCATTTACGTGATGTTTTGCATCCCATGTCAGGTGTTATGAGTCAGCGAGGTACATCTACCCATGTGTGCATACATCTGCACAGGTAATAAATGCCATACATTTCTATTCTATGCCAGTATGACACACTGTCATAGCATTTTTGTTGCTCAGTAATTCCTGTCAACCTGGTAGGACAGGTCATCTGGAGGATGCTGCAGATACACGGTGGGCTATTGGCCAACATTAGTGACACTGTCTTCATATTGCTCTAACACACCTACATCATTTGAGAGTTGTGTAGCCTTTGCATTTACAGTCATACCCTGGAGGATGTGCAATACTCCTATGGCAGGCCGAGGGGGAAAGGCTAGGAGTGTGGTAGTGAGTGCTAGGAACTTTTACTTTTGCATGTATGGCTGGGATTGGTACTGAGATAGTTGAAAATGATGGACAGATTTTAGGTGGATGTATTGTGTGTGCCACAGACCAGATAGAAGGGGGTTATGGCTGTGTGTATCATACTCGGGTACAAATAGTTCTAACATGGTGTGTATGTGAGGAGAAATGGTGTAGGTGTTAACCTAATGGAGCATTATGCCAAGAGTGTATTTGGCAGTGGTAGGAGTGTTAGGTAGAGCAAGGTTTATGTGGCTGGGAATTAATGGTGTAATGATGACAGTTATTAGTGCATATGCTCCAATAGTTGCGTGTGGGAGGGATAAGAATGATGTATTTTGGAATGGTTGGATGAAGTGGTGGTGACAGTACCCAAGGATGAGAGAGTGGTAATTGGAGCAAATTTCAATGGGCAAGTTTGTGAAGGGGACAGAGAGGATGCAGAAGTGATGGGCAGGTATGGTGTTAAGCACAGGGATGCAGAAGGTAATATTGTGTTGGAGTTTGCAAAAGAGGCTGGATATGGCTGTGGTGAATACATATTTTTCCAAGACAAAGGGGCATAGGGTGACATACAAGAGTGGAAGAGGATGCACACAGGGGGATTATCCCCTATGCAGGTGGGCCTGTTTGAAGGGGATTTGAAACTGTAAACTGGAGACAGGGGAAAGTGTAGTTAGGCAGCATGGACTGCTGGCCTGTGGGATGTTATTGGTGATCAAGAGGAGGGGGAGGAGTGAGAGGACAGCACCATGGATCAAATGGTGGGTACTGACAAAGGGTGATTGTGAGGCTGAGTTCAGGGAAGAGTTACAACAGGCAGTGGGTGGCAGTAAAGAGTTACCACATATTTGGTTAAATATATCTGAGCTAGTAAGGGAGATGAGTAGAACGGGGCTTGGTGTGACATCTGGAAAGAGGAAAGAGGACAAGGAGACCTGTTGGTGTGATGAGTAAGTACAGGGGAGTATACAGAGAAAGAGGTTGCCGAAGGAGAAGTGGGGTTGTCATACAGATGAAGACAGTGGATTGGAGTATAAGGGGATGGGGTGCATGGCAAAGAGAGTGGTGGCAAATGCTTAGGATGGGGAGTCTGGATGGTTGCATGTATTGTTGGACACCAAGGATGGAGAATAGGACCGGTACCAATTGATTAGATAGAGGCACATAGCTAGGAAGGATGTGCAACAAATAAGGGTGATAAAGGATAATGGGGAAACATACTCACAAGCAAAGAGATTGTAAACAGCAGATGGAAACAGTACTTTGATGGGCTGTTGCATGAGGATGATGTGGGAGAGAGAGAAGGTTGGATGATGTGGGTATGGTGAATCAGGAAGTGCAATAGATTATCAAGGAGGAATTAAGGATAGCTATGAAGAGGTTATGAATGGAAAGGCTGTTTGTCCAGATGACATACCTGTGAACGCATGGAGGTGTTTTGGAGAAATGGCAGTGGTCTTTTCAACCAGATTGTTTACTGTAATCTTGGAAAGTGAAATGATGCATGAGGAGTGGAGAAAATGTGTTTTGGTACTGCTTATGAGAATAATGGTGGTGTGCAGAGCTGTAGTAACTACAGAGGGATATCATTGATGAGTCACAGCATGAGGTAATGGTAAAGGGTGGTGGAAGCTAGGTTAAGAAGGGTGATGAGGATTACTGATCAGCAGTATGGTTTTATGCAGGAAAAATCTGTACAGATGAGATGTTTGCTCTGATAGTGTTTTTGGAGATATACAGAGAAGGTCAAAATTAGCTGCATTGTATCTTTGAGGACTTAGAGACAGCATATGGCAGGATGCCGAGAGAGGAGTTGTGGTATTGTATGGGGAGGTCAGGAGTGGTGGAGGAATCCATAAAAATGTTACAGGATATATAAAAGGCTAGTGTGACAGCAGGGACTTCTGTGTTGGGAGTGACAGGTGCATTTAAGGTGGAGGTGGGAGTACATCAGGGATCAGCTCTGAGTCCTTTCCTATTTGCAGTGGTAATGGACAGGTTGACATACATGGTCAGACAGGGGTCCCTGTTGACTGTGCTGTTTGCAGATGACATTGTGGTCTGTAGTGGGAGTAGGGGACAGGTTGAGGAGACCCTGGAGAGGAAGAGTTATGGACTAGAGAGGGGGGAATGATGGTCAGCAGGACTAAGACAGAATATATGTCTGTGAATGGGAGGGAGGATAGAAGAGTGGTGAGGATGCAAGGAGTACAGTTCGCAAAGGTGGATAAGTTTACATACTTGGGAAGAACAGTTCAAAGTAATGTGGAGTGTGGGGGAGAGGTGAAGAAGAGAGTACAGGCATGATGCGAGTTGTGGAGAGGAGTGCCTGGAGTGATTTGTGACAGACGGGTACCATTAAGAGTGCAGGGAAGGTCGACAAGAGGGTACTGAGACCCGCTATGTTATATGGGTTGTAGACAGTGGTATTGACAAAAAAAGCAGGAGCCAGAGCTGGACGTAGCAGAGTTAATGACATTAAGATTTGCACTGTGTGTGACAAGGGTGGATAGGATTAGGAACATATATGCTAGGGGATCAGCCCAGGTTGGACGGGTTGGGAACAAAGCCAGAGAGTGGTAGGATTATGTTGGTTTGGACATGTGATGAGTAGGTATGCTGAGTATATTTGTGAAAGGATGAGGCTGCCAGGTAAGACGAAAAGAGAAAGGCCTAGGATAAGGTGTATGGATGTGTTGATAGTAGGCATGCAGGTGGTTGGTGTGACACAGCAGGATGCAAAGGACAGGAAGACATGGAGACATATCATCTGCTGTGGCAACCCCTGACAGGAACAGCCAAAAGAAAGAGTAGGAGATGTAATGTTGTAATGTCACCATTCACAGGTTGACAATTATTTGCCAGACATAACACAACTCTTTGAGTAAATGAGTACAGATATGAGGCATGCATATGGTCAGCGCGCATAACACTGGACAGTTGAATGGTGTGAGTTCAGTATATCACATGCAGTTCAACACACAAATCTGTGACAGTATGTCTCTATGCAAATACCCTGTATAGGTCCCTCACATTTCTGAGACAAGCATATATATCATATTTGTATTCAATTACTATATGGATATCTACGACATCCCAGTAGCTGGCCTAGCAGTATCACAGTCAGCATTGTTCAACACACACTCCAGTACTAGTCATATGTGAACCATCCTTTCCTGGGCTGGCTCAGGGGTCTGAGCTGTTATCTTTGTCACTGCAGACAGACACAGATGCTATGGCCATAGCTTATGATCATCAATATATCAGTACAGCAGGTGTTGTTGAGACATATTTGTTGAACTTAATATTTACTACTAGTGCATACCCCCACTACATTCCATTACATGCTTACTTGTTTGACCTACCCTTTTTTTCAAGGTGTGGATGGATAGATTGCTAGCTGGCTGCCTGGCTGTATCTGGATCTGGATCTGGATCTGGATGTGGATCCTGATGTATCTGCCTGTCTGTCTGTCTCTCTCTCTCATATATAGGGTTAAATCTGTTTTTCATAGGCAGCAGCTAGCCTTTTGTAGGTAATGCTCATGACCAGCTGGTGGCCTGTGCACCAGTTGCAGTCCCCCACTTGCTAATTGCATGCAGAACAGCTATGGTATCATTCCTATAGCCAATAGCATGGGAACACACTCCTATAACTGAGTACTTCATTTGGGCATTGGCCCTTTACCTTGCCTGTGAGGTGAACTTCATGTGTCAACAACAGCATCACAGAGGTTGTTTGGAAATACCTCTTACAACAAAGACTGTGGAGACAGCCCAACAAACATGGGGAGAATGTTCCAGACATAGGGACAGAATGTAAGTATTGCTGTTATAAAGTTGGATTAATGTTAGTATGACAGGGTTTGTGTGGACATGGCCTTTCTGCGTGAGTTTAAGTCTGACAGTGTTATGTGGTTGACATAACTCACAACTGTAGGACTATCCACAGACTGCCAAAGTTTGGACAATTATGTTTGGTGTGTTAATCACACATGTTTAGTCTTTGGAAAATCAGTAGCATACTCTCAGGCTTGCAGTCAGTGAATGGTAACATCCATTTGTGTTTCTGACTTCATATCCATCAGAACAGATATGTTACAACAAACCCTGCTGCACAGCTACTTTCTCAGTTTATGACAGCAATATGTCAATACTCCCCCTGTGTTTGGGCCTCTGTCCTCCAAGTATGTCAGGCATTGTCCTGATATAATGCAGTAGGAGGTGGAGAGGTAATAGTATAGCATTGTTTAGTGACTTCATTCCTGACATTGTCCCAGTGATGTATCAGACTGACAGACAAGTTATGTGTGAGAGGCCTTATACATGAACACAAAGCCTGGACATTCTGTGTGGCTCTGTACAGTTGGGAGGTCTGTGTATTTCTGGCATTTGTTGACAGACTGTCAGGACTGTGCAGCAGTGTAGTGTGAATATGTTATTTTGCCTGTTTAGTGAGAGGGGTAGATGTATGTCCTGTATGTCCCTTTTCTATCTGACTTTGCATGCTGCCCCAGTTTCTGGTGCTCTATCAGCTGTATATATTTGTAGGGCCAGACTGAGACATGTCCCATACCACAATCAGGCATCATACTACACTGTGAATTGGTCCAATATATGTAGGGGTAGTGTGTGAGTGGAAAACATGCTGCTGGTTTTGTTCACATAGTCATTATACTCTACTGTTAATTTGGCTTACCAGTATGTCAATGTGACTGTGGTGAAATTGGTTGTGGGTATGCATTTTCACAATGGTGTCTGTTTTCCAGTGCGGTTACATCCTTGTAGTGCCTGATATATTTGCAAATACATGTGTAGTCCCCGATAGCAGATGTGAGTTAGTGTTTTGTCAGTCTGACAGTAGTGTGGACGTTGTTTGGTGACATGCTTAGCAGCTCAGTGTAGTTTCCCTAATGTAATGTTATGTCCAGATATTTGTTTGATGTACTGTTGCCTGGCCCCCATAAGTGTTCTGTATTTCTGACAAATTAGTGGGATGATGTGAAGATTTAAGTCATAAGTTACTAAATAGTGGGAAGTAATTGGGTTTTGGATTTGTGCTATTCCAGTCAATATATGGCACAACAGACAGGAGGGTGTTACTGCATCAACTGTGTCACCTTATCTACTCCTGTATTTGGGATATGTTCCAATTTTCATGGCTTTACACCCCCCCCCCCCTTGGTCAGGCTTGGTCCAGATTTGTTGCACTAAGGGGTTCAGAGCATACCTCTTGACTGGTCAGATTGTTTCAGACTGTCCAGGTTTATTGCTCATATGTATGTTCTGTTCCACAGAATCATATTATTTTCATTTCTCTGTTAATTCACTGTGATGATGTGAGGATTTCTGTCTGTAAATGATGAGATACATTTCAGTTAAAGAACTCACATCCTTCTGCACATGTATGCTGACACAAACACTGTTACTGTAGCAACATTCTACATTTATAACTGGAGTACTTACAATACCTCCCTAGTTTTGTCCCATTGTCCCCCACATTTTGATAGCCTTTGTCCAGCATTCTTGCAGTAAGAGGTGGAGAGGTATGGTGCTGAGGTATGATGGCACTACATGTTATGAGCATATATATATATATATATATATATATATATATATATATATAGATATATATATAATATATATATTATATATAAAAATATATAAACAAATCACCTCGCTTCACAAATCCCCTCCCCCTCCCCACTACTTTTTCTTTCCACTCATTTCAGAACCTCTCTCCTACCCAAACATCTGCTATTCTAAGCTTCAAGTCAACTACTACAACTCCACCCTCCCAATTGCAATATACCCCATCAATCATTCTTACTTTCCCTACCCCAACAACTGCATGTACCTCCTCATCTTCCCACAGAATACACTATCTGACATACCTTCTCACAGCACAACATCAAATCATCTCCCACTATGGAACACTATTTCATCTTGTTGTTCCACCTTACTCTTTCAGTCGGCCTCTATATACCCTTCAATGCTACAGGCTTCCGTCAAAACAAAGCTGTATACTACCACTCCCCTACTTACCTTCTTACAGCTCCTCAACCCAGTCTTCAACCATATAGCCTTATCAGTCCACAACTATACCTTTGCAGCAATGCTATGCTCTTCTCTTTTAAACAAATACCCTCACTCAACCCCCAGCTATCCAACAACAAATATAACTCCAGAACCATCAAACTGAAAAATCTAGTATTATTCTCTCTAAAATACATAAAGCTCCAAGGAGACATACATCCAAACTCAGGCCCTACAGCCCACCCTAATAAAAACCTCATCCCATTTGTTCCCTCTTCTTCCATAGAGCAACATGGTGTAGATACCAACCCACTTACCATAATACCAAAAACCTCTAATTCAGATCTCTTAATAGCGAAATTGTCTTCCTGTCCTGTTCGAAGTTGTCTAAATAAAGTCACAGAATTTCATGCCACCCTAGCCACCTACTCCCCAGACATAGCGATTATGACAGAGACCTGGTTAAAGCCCCACATCAGTGATTCAAATATTACAACTAATGAGTACAATATTGTAAGACAAGATAGGCTAAATAAGCATGGTGGAGGTGTAGCAATTATGTACAAAGAATCACTCAAGTTAGAAAAACTCATATGTACTCTTCCTGATATTCCCAAAGCTGAAATCCTTACTGCATGCCTACAAACTAACTCTCATAAAAACATTATTTTTATAGCCACTTATCTGCACCCTGGTAACAATCATCACGATATTGAAACCCTTCTCTCTTGGTCCACCTCTACCTTTAACCAGGAAACCATCATCCTAAGTGATTTCAACCTTGACTGGCTTTCCTGTAACTCGAACCACCCCACCAACTTTATTAATCTATACGGCTCCACACAAACCATTAGCTGTCCCACCCGAACTGATAAAACTCTAAAAGACAATCACTACTGGACTGGATATTAACCAATAAACTGAACCTAGGTTACCAATCTGGCTAACTACCAGTTACATTAAGTGACCATTCCCCTACATTTCTAGTTAGGAAGAAAGTAAAATCCCATACATGCATTCCATTCAAACTCACCCACAACAAAAATAACTTCTCCCCATATACTTTCAATGTCCTACTCCAGCATTGTGACTGGTCACCACTAAAAAGCTTACAACTAGACCTAGCTGTAGAATACTTTAATACCAAATTTTTTTAAATCTTAAATAACCTTGCACCCCTCAGAAAAATATGTTGTAAAACCAAACTACTACCTTGACAATCTAATGAAACAAAAGTTCTAATGAAAGAAAGAGACAGAGTCTGGTTGCTATATCTTACAACCAAAGATAATTGCCATCTGACCCAATATCAACAACTTAGGAACCAAACCAAGAAAAAGATTATTCTTGACAAAAAGAAATTCTTCTTTACCTGTCAACAACAGAATATAAATAACCCCCAAAAGTTTTGGCAAAACATAAACTAACTGCTTAACCCTGATAAAGTCCCAACCCCAGAACCTAATACATCTAATACCTCTGAACCATTAGCTTCACAGTTTAACTCCCACTTTATCACCTCCATAACTACCCTCTTAAATAACATAGACAAGCAACCAATCCAAGTCCCCCCACACCTGAACCTGTTACCCATTTCTCCTTTCACCCAATACAAACAGCATACATAAAAAACTCCTATATACACTGAAACCCTGTGTCCCATTCCAATCCTAATTAATAGATCTATCACCGATCACTGTGTATCTGTAATCTGGAAAACATCCCACATCATACCACTACACAAAGGTGGTCCCTCCTGAGAAATTACAAACTATCGACCTATAGCAATCCTATCTCCCCTAGCAAAATCCTAGAAAAATGCATACACTAACAACTCATGACTTTCCTGACTACTAATAACCTACTGTCAGCAACCCAGTATGGCTTTAGACCTAAACACAATACAAACACTGCTCTTATATCTTTTACTAACACTATCTATCAGCTTAAAAATGCTGGACAGTGAGTCTCTGCAATCTTTCTAGACATGTCTAAGGAATTTGACACCATATCACATCAACTACTGATTAATAAACTTGCAACCTTTAACTTCAACCTATCCTCCCTAACATGGTTCCAAAGCTACCTGACTGATAGGCAACAAGCTACAAAATGGAACAATAAACTCTCTTTTCTACTACCCATCACCATAGGGGTACCCAAAGGATCCATACTTGGTCCCCTTCTTTTCACCATATTTACCAACAACTTAAACTCAGCCAACCAGCATGCAACCATCATCCAATATGCTGACGATTCCTCCCTAATCTGTGCTGCCCACTCCCAGCAACAGCTTCAGCATCTGACTCAATCTGCCTTCCAAGACATAGAAAATTATCTCTCCAGTCATAAGCTCATTCTTAACCCAAATAAAACTAAGTTAATGATCTTTGCAAACAATTCAACTAGCCATAATATACCTCCCCTCACTATTTACTCCACAAATGGCACTAAAATAGAACCCACTGACCAGACAAAACTCTTAGGTGTTATCATCGACAACAAACTTAAATTTGATAAGCACATCTCCATAACTATCAGAAAAGTACACTCCAAACTAGGCACTCTATATAGAGCAAAAGCATACCTTACACAAGAAGCCAGACTTGCCACAGCTAGGTCACACCTACTATCTTCCCTACTTTACTGCTCAACTATCTTTACCAACTTACGTAAGTCTGACCTAAATAACCTAGATTCATGCTACAACAAGATAGCTAACTTTGTAACCAATACACCCCATACCACTCACCATTGTACTATACTTAAACAGCTCAAATGGCTAGAGCTACCCGACCTTCTATCTCTTAACCAACTTACCATTACTCATAAAATCATCCACAACCCAACTAACTGTCCTGTTCTCTCAAACCTGGTTCAACCTAACACCACCTGCAGGACCCTTAGATCTTCCAACAAAGTCATACAAAAAATTACCCAGTCTCATAACTACTTCAGTGACTCCCTCTACTCCCACAATATAGCTAAGGACTGGAACAAACTTCCTCAAAACTTACAAATAAATTCAAACCTATACTCATTTAAAACATCCCTAAAGGAATACCTCAATAGTCACTGTCTCTGTCTCTGTATAGCTCCTGGCTAGGCTTTACTTTCCCTGTCTCCACATTTTTCACCTTATTTCAACCTTTAATATCTCTTCTTCTTTCAAAAACATCTCCTCACTCTGACTAACAATCTTGATGCATATATATTTGTATGAATAGTTGAATATTGTATGAATCAGTCTCTGTTTCTTGTTGGTCTGCCTAATATACATATCATTACTATTTTTTTAACTAGGAGTGACTATTTGAATCCAAGTCTGATTATGTTATCCTAGTCAACTCTTGTATGTTATGCTAGTCAACTAGTTAACTCTTCTTGTTGTTGTTGCATGTATAAATCTTATGTCTGTATCATATGTCTCATATGTTCTGGAGCTTTTCTCCTTGGGTCTCCACTGAAAACAGGCTACTAGCCCAGTCAGACACCACCCAGTTAACAAATGTAAATAAATAAATAAATGAAATAAATAAAATAAATATCCATCTCTCTCTCTCTCTCTATATATGTGTATATATATATATATATATATATATATATATATATATACATAATTCCTTTTTATATATCTACATCTATGGTTCTATGAAAATATATTTGTATATATTATATATGTATTTGTCTCATATATATATATATATATATATATATATATCAATATATCTGATGTATAAACTTTTTCAGATTTATCTATCACCATACACATCTATATGTGTATATTTATATATATATACTAAACATGATTGATTCCACAGTGTTTTTTCCCTACTATTCAATACCTGTACTGAATGATACATTTGAAAAAACAGCATTCATTATTACATCTTAGATGGTATAGTGGTAAATTGCTCTGACTATGGTGTACAGGGTCCTGAGTTCAAACCTTGGCAGAGCTAATTTTTTTTGTTGCTGGGCAGAACAGTGGCTGATGGAGACAGGGTGATTAAGGCAGTTTTAAGTGGGTTTGCATGGGTTTGTGCAATGGCAAGAGATGCCAACATATGGTTAAATGGAAAATTGCTTAATCTGTGTGGCATAGCTTAGCATCATGCAAACCCGCTTACTGGTGCTTACTACTGCTTAAAACAGCTTACTCCTGCTTAATCCCATGCTAATTTCTTCAAAAGAAAAGAAAAAAGGGATGATAGGAAAGTGGTGAAAAAGGGGGCATGCAGAGGGGAAAACAATAAGACAGATAGCTAGGGATGTGCAGGGCAAGTGTAGGAATGGTCCATAGCTGTCAAATTTTGATACAGCAACAACTGTGCATTTGTACATATTTTGGAGGTGAATTTAGACACTCAAACCCCTGAGAGAGGGGTGAGGAAAATAGTAATGTGTTGTTAAGTCAATTAGACTAGATTACATGTGCCCAGTGGACACGCATGTGAAATGGACAGCTATGTATGGGGCGCCATTTTTTTTAGGGGGAACAGATTGCCCTTTTTTTTATAAGGTGAGAGTGGGATATTGGGGAAGGATAGTAGGTACATTGGGGAGGTAAGTTGGGTGGGAAGACAGACAAGACAGCAGATAGGAGTAGTATATGACACATGTGGGGGGTAAACACCTTGGACGGGGAGGGTGGTTGGGAATCGGATGCCCACGAGCCCCCATATAGATACAGTGGAATTGAGGTCCCCACCCATAGGCAATCACCCCGGCATCTTCAAGGCCCCGAAAGTGGCTGTGCTGGGGGCTTGCAGGAGGGGCAGGCTGATCCTCAAAATGTACCACATAGCCCTCAGGCTGGTGTAGCTGATCTCCGAACTCCTTTCGAAGAGCTCTACACATCAATCCCTGAACCTGTGTACAGGTGACAGTGTCCTGTAAGCACTTGCTCTTGGGGGGACGGGCCCCATCCCCTGAGGCAGTTCTACCCAAAGGTGGTACAGGACCAGCAGATAAGGAGGTCCTGGGTTGGGTCTTAGACATGCTGGGGCCTGGTGCCATGGCCAGTTGAGGAGGTATAGGCAGATCCACTGGGATCGGCCTTCCCAGACGTGCTATGGTGTTGCAGTTTTATAACATATGTTGGTTAGTCATGAAAAACACATTCCAGGATTAGTTATAACAGCATGCAGAAGTATTCCCAGTAACCCAAAACAACAGAGTTGGAACAGTTGCATAAAAAACAGAACACATGCATATATGGAACCACAGTGGGCAGTATAACAGCATGCAGGTTACATTGATAGTAATAGGCCACCAGTGATAGAATTTGAACAGAGAACATTAATATTAAAGCATTTAAATATTTGTAGAACAATAGGACACATGTCCCAACAGTAGGTTTGGCGGAAAACATACCCATTAATTTATGTGTTTAGATTATTGGTGCAGATAGGGTGGGGGGGGGAGAGATGTCAATTAGCAGCTGTATAGGCTTTGATTGTTCACAACTTTAATGATCATTGCTCTAATCATTACTTTACTGGTATTACCTTACTTTACTTTGAGCTATGGCCTTGGGTTGGGCAGTGGTATGTTTGCACGCAGTGTATAATTATAGGCTTCTTACTGCTGATTTATACCTTTTCTTACCTGGCAGACCTGTGCAGAAAGTGTCTGTTAACACTACCTGACTGTTTCTACACATATTCACATAGTCAAGGTTACATATGTGCAGTCATAACTGTGTTTTTGTGTGTGTGTGTGTGTGTGTGTGTGTGTGTGTGTGTGTGTGTGTGTGTGTGTGTGTGTGTGTGCGCTAGTGTCATACTCCACCTTGATTTCTATCGGTCACCCTGGGTGTTGGCTGTAGTGACCACTAGCTGTGACAGTGTGACCCTTGAGGGATATTTCTTGGAGGGAACTACTTGGTGTATGTATGTCTCTTGCTGTCATTTGCAGCCTTGGGGTTGAACAGTGGGTGTTGTACACAGTGTATAATTACAGGCTTCTTACATTTATATCTTTTCTTACCTGACAGACCTGTGGAAAAAATTTCTGTTAATAATACCTGACTGTTTCTACACATATTCAAATATTCTTGGATGATATTATGCCTTATAGCTTAACAGCACTCCCAGGATTCGAACCATGCCGGTTTGTGCAAAAATAGAACGCAAGGTTGTGCTTCATCACAGTGAGCAGCTGAGGAACTGTTGTTTTTTTTTTCCTGACTGTTTTCAGTTTGACCGTGTGTTGTTTGGACAATCTCCCTTGTAATTCTGATATTCATGCATGGCAGATGCTTGTTATAATCTGTTGTCAGACCTTGACATATTACAGTATGGAAAACAATGGTTAACACAGCATTACTATTCAGGGACCAGATCCTGGTGCATGAATCATTTCTTATAGCTAATCTGTTAACATCCACATTACATCTACATTCAAATTACCATATACCAAAGTACATACAACAGTCTGGTGTTTAGAGTTTTATTGACAGGTACTGCTACACTTTTACTGATATATATCCTGTACATTAGTATTACTCTGCTAATGTCTTGTTTATTCAGTACAAACAGTACACATTACTAACTACTGGCAGGAGACATTCTACTGCATTCTATTTATTTGCCCTGACCACTGCTAGCTAGATTAGTACTCACCAGCCTTGTGACGTAGCCTTAGCAGCCTGCTGGCATGGGCTTCCAAGTTTGCAGCCCTGTCTTCTGCAGCTGTACAGGAGCTAGAGAAACATTTATGCATACCTTTCCATGTTATACTTAGGCTGGACTTTGATATATGAGAATTGATAGTGGTACATACACACTGTTGGGACATTTCGCACCCGATCATCTTGGACCAACTACTCCAAGAGGTCCCTCTTCCTTCGCTTCAAATCAGCATAGTGATGCCGGACCTATTCACCAGTTCGAGGGATGCCAGTTGCACTGGTGAGGTCAGGAGCTAGATGGTCCCAGGCCTCTGCTTTGTATTGGGAGCCCTGGTACTGGTCCTGCAGCAGTCACCCTTCATGTTTTTTTACAAGGAGTCCAACCATGACCCTGGACTACTGAATGCCCCAATGCTGCACCCGAAAGTGCAAACCTTCTCCAACATCAGCCATAGTGCCTGCAGTGATCAGCTGCAACTAGTTATGGTTGTATTCCCACCTGTGGGGTCTAAGTAAGGCTGGATTCCCAGCCTTTGCCATGACTGGTCTATTTTGTATATGCTGACCTGAGTTAAGTGACGGGCAAACCCACTTAGCTGAGATAAGCATTGCTTACAGAGGTAGATACTAAGCACTGTTTACCAGTGTGCAAATCCACTTAGCTACACTAATTATTATTAAACATAACAGTTTAATCACTGTTTACTCCGAGTAAGCATAGCTGAACATAATTAAGCAATGTTCAGCTTTCATTTTATGGACTATCAGGATTGTGGGATCAATTCCTTCTTAATGCCATCTTATGATATATGTTTCCCTTCCATAACATCCCCACTATGTACTTTCATTAAATTACATTCTTTTGTAGCTATACTGTATGGGACACTTGTATTTATATGTGGGTTTCACATCTGTACAACACTGACACCTCACATTTGGACCTGCTACACTACCCTGGTCAACAAATATATATTATTCACTACCTATTTATAAAAATATATATTTTAGTCCTGTTTCACATATGCAAATGAGTGGACTACATTGGAGCTCAAACTATGAATGCCTGTATGTTAAGCAATACCTCTAATGACTACACTATTTCACTTTGACTATTTTGGCTGTATATTTCTATTTAGCCCATTTACATGTTTACACTCTTTTATGAATAGCTGGGCGGCACGCACACCTGCTCAGCTATGCTTAAACTTTATTGGGAACAGAAAACAAAATTGAAATGTTCTATTTTTATTTTCCTTTAGAGGATGCACATTGCTTTCTACCTCTTAGGGCAGGACATCTGGACAAAGCGTGACATGATGGGGGGACAAATAGGGACAGATTTTAGATATTGCTCTTGCCAACTTAGAAAGTTGATAGAATAACCGGCTTTGAATTGGCATGACTTTTCTGAAGGGTATAATGTCTGACACTCAAATCTCTCTCAATATCTGCCTACTGCAGTCTTTATTGATTTTCCAGTAGTTTGCCTGACACCCATATTTTATGCAGAGTGGACCAAAAATATGAGGCATACATCTGGGACATTCTGTGGAAATCTGCACAGTTAAGGGTTATGTATGTGTGCATTTGCACACATTTGCTGCTTCTGCAGCATGCAGAAGTGCCGTTCAGTTCTTTAGCAATACAGGGGTGTGTCACAGAAGCTGTGACACACCCCTTGTATTGGATTCCTCTTGCCATTTTTAATTCAGTGTCTGCGAACACTGAAATAATCTCTTTTACATTTCAATGTCTGTGGACACTGAGATACTGGCATAATATTAGAGCTCAACTCTTATATTATGCCAGTAAGGCTTAGACAGTACCGTACAGCACTTTCTGAGTGTAGGGGGCATGTTTAGTGTCTGTGCACTGATTAGACATGCCCCCTGCACTCGTACATGGACCGTGTCCATGTAGAGAATACAGCAGCATGCCTTCATGAATAAGCAAGGTGCACTGCTGTGCTGCATGGACATGATCCATTCCATGCAAGATTAGTTTATTCTTGCACGGAACTTTGTTGAATGGAACTCTGTTTTTCAACTGTCATTGTTAGAAATCAAAATGTGCACTCATGATCATACTGTCCATGAATACATAAAGACAGGTACACCCTTTCTAATGGAAATATGTAGAAAATGAACATGGTTGAATAGTTCCAGATGTTTTCATCCAAAGCTGCACAGGTGCTTCACTACCTTATTATTTGATCCTCTGGTGACATTAGGCATCTACTCAGCTTCAGACGAAGAATACAGAAACAACCAGTAGACAGCAAAGTGCATTCAGGAAGAAAAAAAAGTATTCTGTAAAATGCGTAAGAAAAATGGGAAAAAAAATATTTTAACATGCAGAAGAGTGTGGGTATTAGTAATGGAGACCGATTATTCTAGTGCATGCTGCTATTATATGCTGCAGTGAAAATGTATTATAATAATTTTTGTGATTTTTTTTTAAATAATGGCTACTGTTTTTATTTTTCATATGCAGTTAAAGATACAGTATCAAGATTCTTAACATTCATGGTTGAACTGCTTAGCTGAGCCAGATATTAGCATGCATATTTGGGAGTGCACTCTGGGGACTGTAGGAAGAAGATGGAGGATGTCAATGCAAAACACACTGTAGGCATGACTGCAAGAAATACTGAAATAGTGCTATAGACACTAATGAAATAAGCAGATGTAGTGTTTCTGGGTTTCTCCCACAGACATGGATGCTTGGGGATCTCATGGTTGTTGGTTTCATGGGTGCTTAACACTGGTTATGGATTCTATGCAGTCTCTCTGCACCCTCCATTTGTGAGACACCCTCATACCTCCAACTTATATATTCCAACTACACAGTCAGAAAATAGATTGTAGCTTCAATAATCAATGAAAGCGTTTTTCAGCAAGTAGTATTCAAGGGAACTGCAATCGGAGCGAGTGCATTCAGCAGACTGACCTTCTTCCAACCGTACCATTATCTGCTTCCTTTATAACATCTCCTATATCTACCAGTTTAAACTTTGCTGGCCATTCCTCATATTGAGAACAGTTAACTCACTAAATATTTTTGAAATATGCCCTGTATCATACTCAGGCATACTAAAGGCACCCCAATCCACATTGTCAACAATATTATAGTCATTTCAGACTGATCTATTAATTCAATCATCATCCACTCATGCCTGCAATCATATAATTCCAGACAGTTTCCCTTTTCTGAGCAAAACTAGATATGTCATCTTGAACAAATTAAGTATGGAAAGGGTAGACAATGAATTTTTATTTTACCTACCTCAGACTTTTATCCAACACCGAAATCAATACATGTTGCTTTAAGGTCATTAAAGCCTGTAAAATCTACAGATTTGTGAATACCTGAACCTCATGCATGTGTATTTCATGCAGATACCTGATTACTGTGTGAACTTCTTGCATTAAAAAGTGATGTCTTATGGACTTGAAATAAATTTTAATTCAATATTTTGATACATTTTTCAAAATACATCATAGCACTTATGTTCTTCATATCTTCCCCATGTAGAACAGAAGTCCACAACTTACACAATATTTTCCTAACAAACAAAAAAGGATCAGTAGCTTTACACACTTTTCAACAATGCTGCTTACCGGATTGAGGGTGATAATAAAATTTGTGCTCACTCCATTATATATTTCATGACTGACATCAATAATTTAAGTTCTTCCTTCAAACAAACACCCAGTTCTACCCTTCCATACCTATATGTATCCCAGAGCTCATTCCCCTCACCACTACTGTCATAAATCTTTCCTCCAAGTATTTTCAAATCATCTTTTTCTTGCAAGCATGAACAAATATCCAACTACGGAAAAGTATTACACTTTAACTTAAGCAATAATCATACACATTCCCAGCTTCTTTTAACAGATTTAATGATTTAATAGTAATTATTAACAATTAGTGGCAAAAGTTTTATTTATATTGTTTTCTTCATTTTTGGGATTGCAACCTCCTTTTCTCATCCACTTGATTTTAATTATAACTAAAACAATTATTTATCTTTTTAATTCATTTTTCATCTTCAGCAATTTTGTGAAACATATTTAAACTTATTTCTAAGAACCACAGATGGCCCTTCAAGTACCTCAACAGTTCTTTTCCTGCCTGCCCTCACAAGAATCACTGCTTAGTTGTTCACCATCATATTGCTAAAGTAGTTAGGAAGACCTTCTATATTGCCCACCTTATCATGAAGGGATTCACATCTAGATCAAGGGAAGTCATAGTCTCCCTATACTCATCACTCATCAGACCAATGATCGAGTACAATGCCCCATTCGGAATGTATCTGACCCGACACTTGCAGCAGCTGGAGAGGCCACAAAAGTTCCTCACCAAAAGGATAAAGGGTCTCAAAAATCTGTCTTATGCTGCCCGACTGAAAGAACTCCAGTTATATTCAGTTGCTTACCGCTTGCTCAGAGGTGACCTATGCCTGACATACAAGGCCATGTCAAACCCAGATTTGATGAACATGCTTCATCTCAAAAAATCTAGATCCCTCAGAGCCACAAGGGTGGGAGACTTAAACCTCGACACGGTTATTAATAGGACGTGCTGGAGGGATAGATTCATCACCCAAAGACTCCCTATGCTGTGGAACAAAATCCCGGTTTATGTGAGGCAGAGCACCTCGCTGGCCTTGTTCAAGAGGAATCTTGACCAATGGATGGGAGATCACAGATACACCCCAGGGGTTACCTCAGTGCCACTGCTCGACAGAGGCACAGCAAAATAATGGGCATAGTTTCTCCAAACTAAAGGGGTGGCGTAAGCCACAAAACTATGGGCTAGGCTTATAAATGCCCTCGGGCAGATAGCCTAGTATGAACCTATGAACCTATGAACCTATATACTTTAGGAGCTGCATCATCATGTGACTTGTAAACAGTGTTGCCATCACATTTACTTTCTTCATTAGTCCCTTGGCTACATGGGGCCTTTGCTAGCCGTCTGCATGGTCCCATGTCATCAAGTTTTTGGTTGTGGTCTGTGTAGCCCTTCATGCTGTGCATCCCCTTACCTCAAAGACCCTCTACTAGTCTGCTTGTACCCTCTCTACTGCTAACTTTTGCTGCCGATAGTTACAGATGTGTGGCCTCGATTGGGTATGCTTTCACTTTCTTTAATCTTTCGGGATCCTCATCTTTATACTCTACTGCCAATATCGTAAAGGCCATAGTCTACATTATACTGTTTTAAGAGTATTGCAAATGCTTGTTCTTGTTCATCTTACTGAGACTGCTTTTAATTTTTACCACTTCTTTCATTTACCTTTTTATTCAATTTTGCATCTTTTGGAACATTTTGTAAATGAGTTATTTTATGCCTTGCTTGTTTCATGTATTTTTACAGTACTTGCATATTATGTACAGACTGAGGGCATGCTAACTGTATTGGGCAGATACTGCGGGCACATTAACTGTAATATACACAGACTGAGGCTATGCTAACTGTATTATGCACAGACTGAGTACATGCTAACTGTACTATGAACAGAATGAGGGCATGCTAACTGTATTATGTACAGACTGAGAGAATGCTAACTGTGCTATGAACAGAATGAGGGAATGTTAACTGTATTATGTACAGACTGAGAGAATGCTAACTGTACTATGCTGAGACTAAGGGCATGGTAACTGTATTATGCACAAACTGAGGGCACGCTAACTGTATTATGCACAGTCTGAGGGCATGCATTATGCAGAGAATGAGGGCATACTAACTGTATTATGCACAGACTGAGGGCATGCTAACTGTATTGGGCAGATACTGCGGGCACATTAACTGTAATATACACAGACTGAGGCCATACTAACTGTATTATGCACAGACTGAGGATATGCTAACTGTACTATGAATAGAATGAGGGCATGTTAACTGTATTATGTACAGACTGAGAGAATGATAACTGTACTATGCCGAGACTAAGGGCATGCTGACTGTATTATGTACAAACTGAGGGCATGCTAACTGTATTATGCACAGACTGAGGACATGCTAACTGTGTTATGCACAGAATGAGGACATACTAACTGTGTTATGCACAGACTGAGGACATGCTAACTGTATTGTGCAGAGACTGAGGACATGCTAAATATACTATGCACAGACTGAAGGCATGCTAACTGTATTATGCACAGACTGAGGGCATGCATTATGTGCGGAGAATGAGGGCATACTAACTGTATTATGCACAGACTGAGGCATGCTAACTATATTATGCACAGATTGAGGTCATGCCAACTGTATTGGCATGACCCCATATGTATCGCCCCATAAGCCTGACTAGCTTGGCCTGCAAAGCTATGGAAAGGATCATCATGGACCTCATAAATAAAGATATTGGGGACCTACAGACATTGGATCCTACCCAGTTTGGCTTTGTTAAGGGCAGATCCTGCCTCTTAAACCTGGTTGATTTCTTTGAAACAGTCACCAACGCCATTGATGAGGGGAAGGTGGTCCACACAGCCTACCTGGACCTCGCGAAAGCCTTCGATACAATACCTCACTTGGGCATTATAGATAAGCTCACCAGCTTAAATATAAACCCCTATGCCACTAGATGGGTTGCAAACTGGCTCAAGGACAGAACCCACATGGTTAGAATTGCTGGAGCAATGTCAGACTCCGAACAAGTTACAAGTGGCATCCCACAAGGTTCAGTCCTGGGACCTCTCTTGTTCGGTGTATATTTCTCGGAGGTACAGGCCAACACGGAAGGACTGTGGTTGACCAAGTTCGCAGATGACTGCAAACTGGGTGCCATAATCGACTCTCCATCCGACACAAGCATCCTCCAAAAGGGCCTCATAGAAACAGACAACTGGTGCCAGAGCCATGGCCTCAAGCTAAATGCCAAAAAGTGTATAGTCACCCCCTTTGGCAAAAACAAAGTGCCCATAAATTACCACATAGGTGGCAATCCATTAAGTACAGAAGAAGTAATTAGGGACCTGGGGACCCAAGTTGATAGCAATCTCTCATTTGACAACCACGTGGCCAAAGTGGTTAGAAAAACATTTTAAATAGCCCACCTAATCTTGAAGGGATTCACATCTAGATCAGGGGAGGTCATCGTGCCTCTTTACTCATCCCTCATCAGGCCCATAATTGAGTACAATGCCCCTTTTGGGATGTACCTTACCAGACACCTGCAGCAACTGGAAAGACCCCAAAAGTACCTCAACAAGAGGATCAAAGGGCTCAAACAGATGCCATATGCTGCCCGGTTAAAGAAACTCCAGCTCTACTCAGTGGCATACTGCCTACTCAGATGCGATCTGTGCCTGACGTATAAAGCCATGTCCAACCCGGAATTAATGGACCTGCTGCACTTCAGAAAATTCAAATCCCATCGAGCTACGCGCTCGAGAGACTTGAACCTCAGCACTGAAATAAATAGGACATGCTGGAGGGACAGATTCATAACCCAGAGGCTCCCTTCACTCTGGAATAAAATGCCAGTCCAGGTTAGGCAGAGTCCCTCATTGACTCTCTTCAAGAACAATCTTGATGAGTGGATGGGAGATCGTAGGTTTACCCCGGGTATCACTTCTGTGTCACTGTTAGACAGAGGCACAGTATACTAACCTCGAAAAAGGGCATAGCAAAATTAATTTAAAATGGGTGGCGAAAGCCAAACACACTCTGGCTAGGCTTATAAATGCCCTAGGGCAGATTGCCTAGTATGAACCTATGAACCTATTATGCACAGACTGAAGGTATGCCAACTGTATTATGCACAGACCAAGGGCATGCTAACCATATTATGCAGAGAATTAGGGTATGCCAGCTGTATTATGCACAGACTGAGGGCATGCTAACTATATTATGCACAGATTGAGGTCATGCCAACTGTATTATGCACAGACTGAGGGCGTGCTAACTGTATTATGCAGAGAATGAGGACATGCTAAGTGTATTATGCCCAGACTGAGGACATGCTAACTGTATCATGCACAGACTGAGGGCATGATAATTGTATTATCCACAAACTAAGGACATGCTAACTGTGTTATGCAGAGAATGAGGGCATGCTAACTGTATTATGTACAGACAGAGGGCATGCTACCTGTATCATGCACAGACTGAGGGCATGCTAACTCTACTATGCACAGACTGAGGGCAAGTTAATTGAAGAGCCCATTACTCCCTGCTACCGAAACCCAGTTACAAGAGCTGGTGTCCCAACAATATTGTTATATTTTTTTCAGATTAGAGATAATAAGGAAATACAGAAAGCACACTGAGTAGTGATACTGGATTCACTCCATTTTAAATTGAGTATAAGTGATTGTTGTTAAACTAGTTTAAATGAGTAACTGACTAGCAACAGCTCGGTTTCTTGGTCCAAATGACTGATAATGCCACAAGTTTATATTGAGCAGCAGTATTTATTTCTGAAAGTTAATATATATTTTGTATTCCTGATTAAATCCAGGCATTACACTGAACTTTTTATTCATTCATTGTCAGATCTATACTACTGTTTACCAAGCATTCCTTGTTTGTGGATTTTAATTCTGATAATTTTTAAATATTTTGCTTTTTTTTTGTTTACCATGGGTTTTTATTTATTTATTTATTTATTCATTTACTATTTGTTCCCTGGGTAAGTGCACTGGTCTATTGACACTTTTCAGCCAAGACCTGAGCACAAAGAGTAGAAAATACACCACGGTCTTTCAAGTGACAAAAAGTATTACACAGCAAAATTCAATACATAATGGTAAGGCTGAATGCATATAGGGTAAGATTAAAAGATCCAGTCAGAGTGCATTGAGAAGAAATATATTTAATATGTTAGCTAAGATATGCATAAAATACTGCACAATTATACATATAATACATACACTCCTGTATGGGCATGAAACATTTGCATATAAGATGACACATTATGAGGCTCAGAAAGTATATTAAATATATTCGGTTGCTAATGATGTGGGATGGTAAGTTACCTAAGCATTATCATGGAAGCAGTTGCAGGTAGATTCAAGAAAGAGATGCATCTTTGAAGCTTTTAATGGTTTCTACATGTCTGATGTTTGAAGGGAGGCGGTTACAGGTAGAGGGTCCTGGTCTAGAGAAGGATCTCTCACATACAGCAGTTTCAAATGTGAGAATTGTTGTCCTGTAATCTATACAATGTATTTTCAATATATCACTGCTATATTCATTCAGTCTTTGTTACTTATTGATATTATAAACACCTTGCATCTTTGTGTTACTATGTTCTCTTCTGTTAGGCATTCTTATATTTTAACTGTATTCAGTGTTTTTAATAACTGCCATTTAATTTGCTTTTATTATTGTTAATTTGAGAGCTTTTCTGCCTATGTCTCCTCGGAAAATGAACACTTCCCAGTATGATGAACCTAGTTAAAAAAAACAAAAATATAAATCTAAATCTAAATATAAATATTTTTTGCTTCTAAAATAATCACTCACATTACTAACAATTGCTTCTTCCAGCTAATACCAAAATGTAAGGAGTTTTGACACTTCCTCCAACTGCTACATGGCAGAAGATTAAGTTCTTCCTTAATTAACTTTTCAAACTCCAGCTTATCATACTAGCAGAAGTGATGACATTTCCCATTCCTTTTGAAGCTTAACACCTATTATATCAAAGAAAACTGACCCCCAAACTGCAGGACGAAGATTAAATGATGTTACCTTGAAGTGGCTTTCACCACATAAGAGGCAGACAGAATAATGAGCATCATGAAATTGGGCAACACTTTTTCAAAATGCGTGTATATTTCCAGGAATATGAGATGATTTTATTGAGACTAGAATTTTCTGCTATGTGAGAAATGAACTTGACTAAATTGCTAGCCTTTGATATTTCTGCAGTCTACCATTGCAATAGGGTCCAGTGGAATGCTTAGCTATCTGCACTATAGCCTTTCTTTCAGTCACTGTTTTCATGGTGGATGTAATGGTGGTTCATTACCACTTATCAGCATGAGTGAGGCATAGCCATTGTTCAAAGGTGAATCAGAAAGAAAATACTGAAGATGTAGCCTCATGAATTAATCACCAATCACATAGCGTGGCTGTCTATCATTGATCAATAACTGATTCTTCTCTTCTGGAATATGAACTCTTGTTTAAAACAGAGGGTTCTTGAAAGGTTCTTTAAAGATCTGTATTTGACTAGAATATGGTTTTGTAAAGAAATGTATTCACAAGTATCGGTATTTAGTTAATCCAATAAAATGAAAACTGCTGTATTGTCTCTGATTTGGTTTATACTTTTTTATTCTTACAAAGAGTCTAACTCATCTGTATGGTAATCCTACTACAAACATTATCGGCTTCTATTGTACTTACTGACTGTTTATGAGAATCTGCCTTGCAAACCATACCAAGCTTAAGGTAATGATCTACGTCTCCTCAGGTCCATAGACGCTGAACAATATTAATCATATTTTTATAAAACTGCTTTCGAGTCTTCAGCTGATTTTGTATATACTGTGCTTTACTTGTTTCCTATAGTTTAAGTCTAGATATTTCAACAACAAATGAAAAATTAATGATTGTAGCCTGGTTGAATGTTAATGGAGTAAATAGTAAATAACCTCATTAAAAAAATCAGGTTATTATATTATCTAGAGCCATAGCCAGTTAATCTGGTTCTCCTCAGTACTAAGTTGAGCAACAAAAAAAACAAAAAAGAGGAGCACCTTGTCATCCTGTGTCAACCTCATACCAATGTAAAAATTTAAAACAAAACAAAAAAGCCTGTTCTTGGAACTCATGATCTCATCCCATAACACCTTGCAACTAGGGTGGCTACTCCCTTCTTCCTAATCTTACTACATTTCTGCTATCATTTCAGGCAGATTCATCCAGATGCACTGTTTCCACGATACACTAAAATGGCATGGTTAGAAAATGATAGGATATTCCTTTTTGGGGAAATAAATTGAACAAGGTGGTTTAATTAAGAAGTTATACCAATGTCCAAGTGCAAATGGACACCATCTGTAATAATAAATCTATATGCATCAGGCTAACCACCTGGTGCTATAAACGTTGGCTCTAGGTGACTTTGTTCACATTAACTAATGTTGATGTGATACCCCAACCACCACATAAAAATGTTGAAAAGAGGGTTGTTGATGATGATGATGATGATGACACTGACTGACTGACAGGGTCAGAAGCAATGCCAGAATTACTATTGTCAATGTATGCACTTGTTGACAAAAAAATTAAACAGCTCCTTTACTAAAAGTTAGTACAAAATCCAATGTTAACATGCATTTTTATATACAGCGATACTTGTTCACATCAAACCATACGACAAAAAATTACATCTTTATGCCAGTCCCATAGGTAGAGGGAGGAAGCCTTGACTACAGCCCAGAATCCATGCTTGATTAGTGACGTGGGTGTCTGAAGGCCAGGAAGAAGAAGATGAGTGAGAGTGGATTATTTCAACTTGTTCATCCTCAATGGTGAGCCATTTGCATTGGTGACCTTTACAAGTGTCTGGGTGTATCACCTACCTTGGTAGGTTGGCTTGTGCTGTCAATGATGACTTATTTATTTTTTATTTATCCTTTGTTGACCAAGTTAGTCCCACTAGGATAGTCACCTCTTTTCAGGGGAGATGCAAAGTTGTATTTATACTACCAAGGGAGCCAGGGCATAGGGGAACTTCCCCTATTCATAGCTTTGGAGACAGCACGTGAGTGTGCATGCACCATTCATAGCACAGCGGCAGTTGGGAGGACGATGTGTGATGAGGGAAAGATGGCAGAAGGCATGGAGCAAACACCAGTGCTGACAGTAGTAATAAGATCATGTATAATTCCAAACTCATTTTCAGCAAAGTGTATTTGCTGACACTGAAAAGGAAGAATTGGCAAGTGAAACTTGTGTTATTACAAGTCCCACCAGATTTAAGGGGAGGTAATTTTAAAACTAGACTAGAAGTTAAAGATGCAGAGTGGCAAATAAAACTGAGAGCTGATAAGTATCCAGGACTTAATGAATCTGTTAATATAAAATGTTTTTAAAAAATAGAAGGTTAAAAGTTTATAAGTTATACTGTGTTTTTTTAACAATTTTTATTTATAGTTTTTGAAGTTTAAGTATGATGTTTTTTTAAAGTACATGCTATTTAAAATGTGTGTAATTGAGTTTTAATTGAATAAATATTAATGGTTTCCCATTGGTCAATATTCTATACAAAAGGGCTTGGAAGAAAGTGTTTGAACAGTTTCTGATGAAGTCTTTGTTGACGAAAGCAATATATTAAAAACTTCGAATGTTAATTCTGTGGTTTGTTTCCTGATTACACTCTATTACAGTGGTTTTCAGTGGTTTTTTTTTGCCTGTCTAAGTTTGTTTTAGCACTATTGGAATTGTCTAATTTGTGCAGTTTGTCAGTCATTGTTATTAAGACTTTTTGATGTTGAGCATGGGTGGAGAAGACATACTTGAACTGAACATTCATACAGTGCCAGAAACTCAGGACAATATGTTGCGGGCACTGGTCAGTTCTATTAATGAGATGAAAACATCTTTGGATATATTCGCCAAACAGAAGAACTATGAATTTGGTAACAAATAAGAGTCTGTAAGTTCAGAAGAGGCATATGGAAGTATTACTGAAGTGATTCCTTCTAGAATTACCTTCCCTACTGTGAATGACAGTGTAAGTTTTAAATGATGTTAACACTGTGCTTGATTTAAACTATAATCCTTTAGTAAACTGCATCCTGGTACAAACTGAGCAACTCTCTAAACTTGAGTTCAAAAGTCTATGTAATGAACTTGAAAAGTACTTAAGAAATGTCTTTGCTCATAGAAAATAACTATTTTGAACATTGTATAAACTGGGGTATTGTTCCTAAAGGTTCTTTAAGTGCCCTAATAGAATTAACATAAAAGATGCATTTTTTACTGAACTAATTGAGTTTTTTAACATAGCAGGTTTAGAATTTCTGAAGTACTTATTAAGAACAACCTTAGAACTTTGAGACAGCTAAGAGAGAACATTATTAAGGGAGATACTCATATTCACCTTATTTTGATGAGTATGTCCAAGATGCAGTCAGATGTTGCTAATATTTTGTCTATTTTGCATCATTTTGGAAAAAAAACATAATTGTTTGGAAAGAGAAAAAAAAACTGCAAAGAGAGAAACTAGCCTATGATACTGGGTCAGCTTATTATCATTTTGACCCCCGTTTCAAAAATAAAGAGTTCTGCTGGTATAACTAACATAACAACCTTAACAGGAGCTCAGGTAGACAATGATTTCATGGGTATTGCTTGAATACCCCTACAGCACACAGTTCTGTCCACAGCAATGATGATGTCACTTGCAAAATACCTTCTGAGGTTACTTCAGTGCAGGGGAAATTTAATTTTACTGGAAAGAAGGAATGCAGAACGATTGGCGAAAGATAATAATTTTTTTGAACTTCCATTCCATCACCATGGACATAATTCCTTTCCCGAGGAGAATTATTTGAATGTCAGACAAAAAAGGACTTGTTGAGTGAGAAGAATGAGTCAGTCTCAGAAGCAGAAGGGGAGAGGATGAGGACAGAACCCAAAGAATTGAGCAATGAACACAGCTTGAGTTTAAAATGCTAAGATATTTCATTTGTCTAGTTTTGTTTTAAATTCTAATCATGCTCATATTTTAGAGCTAGGGTTGAACTTTGTACCTGCCCATAGGGCCAGTTTAGCAAAGGCATTGCTAAAACTCAAGTTTTTCAGTAGGAAACTGAACTTACAGTTTTTATTACAAAATTTTGAGTTAAGTAAAAGAACTAACTATAAACAAGCCATCAGGCTTTAACCCTGCCTTAAGTAACACCATAAGAGTTTTCAGCTGGCTTGTGAAGGCAATATTCAAGACATTCTGAACAAGAGTAAAAATCAATATTTTATCTTAAACAAAGAAGAAAGAATTGCACTGTATAAATTAAAACTGAACACTGTGTTAAGGTTTATGAAGGCTGATAAGGGTAGGGTATGGTAGTTATGGATATCACAGATTACACTGCAGCCATTAAAGATATGTTAGCGAATACAAATGAGAATCTTTTGGTTTGTATTAATGACATTCACAAAAGCTTTAGCTTGACATATTCTGCCTTATATGATTATCATGAGAAATTTCATTGACTTTGAGCTATATGAATTTCTGAAAATAGAAAATCCTAAAATAGGGGTCCTATTTTGGATCCCTAAAATCCACAAGAGTGCTACAGAACCCCAGTTTAGGCCAATAGTATCTGTTCCAGACATTACTACTGAGGGCACTTCACTGTTTCTATATACTATTTTTAACCCTATAGTTCAAAAACTTCCCTTGCATATTAAGGATTCTTGGGATTTCTTGGACAAATTACATTACTTTAATCAGGGCTGTAATTACGAAGAAGACAATGGTTACATGGTTGCTGTTGATGTGTGCTCGCTATTTACAAGTATTCCTCATGATGTGGGAATCAAATGGGTGAGATTGTATTTGAACAAATTCAGTCAGTTATCCAACAGAATTATATTATGTTGTCAATTACTTTAAGTACTATTAGAAAACATTTTTTTATTTAATAAAAAAATTACAAGAAAATAAAACAGGTGGCAATGGGGTCTGTGGCTGCCCCTGCATTTGCCAACTTGGTGCTTGGATGGTGGGAGGCCTGTATTCTAAGCTTTAGTAAGTTAAGTACAAAAATTAGATATTACAAGAGATTTGTAGGTAACCTCTTACTTATTGTCACTGGAAAACCAGAAGAAATTTGCTCTTTTGTTAAAGATCTTAATAAAACTGGTGAATTATTGGAGTTCACTCCAGGAGGGGTGGGCTTGAAAGTGATTTTTTCAGATATAACTGTTGAATGGAACAAATGGAACATAGAAAACAGGAAGTTTGAAGTTACATCTACAGGAAAGAGACATTTTCTAATGGGTGTCTTCATTTTAAAAGCAATCATCCGTATTTCATGAAGAAAAATATTCCAAGAGGCCAGTTTATTAGGGCCTCAAGGATGATTACTAATGATATAAGGTTTCAAGAAGAAATTAAGTTTATTATTTCATTATTTTTAGAAAGAGGCTATACTGATAATTTGTTATCCAGAGCAGCTATGGAAATTATAGAGAAAAGAAGAACAGTATGTCAGCTCATTTTACAAAAATCACCTATTTATTCTGTTGCAAAGAACAAGAAGGAGGTCATGCTGATAAGACCAATGCTTGTTTCTTGGACATACCTATAGATGCTAAAGCCATTTGAGAAGTCATCAGGAATACGTGGAACATTTTGGAAGGCAACTCAGACCTCATCACAGTTATAGGGAATACATCTAAGTTTGTTTTTATGAAAACTAACAATTTAAAGGTTTTGTTACAGAAAGATAGTACAAAAACGCCCCCACTAGAGACAATCTAAAGTAAAGAAACCTACAGATGTGGGTTTTATTCTGTATGTAGATTCATTTTCAAAGGACCATATATTTCATTAGATCATGTAAAATAAACCATTACAGTCCCAGGAAGGTTTACTTGTAAGCCGCTGGGTTTAGTTTATATTAGTATGTGCTGAGGTTGCTGCCTTTTATGTAGGCATGACAACTAGATGCCTTGAAAAGAGAATTGAGGAACATCAGTATTCTGTCAAAACAAAACATGAAAAAAATGCTTTATACAAGCACTCCATTTTTTTCTAAGAAGTATAAAATGTTTTCATTTTCTGTTTTAGAATTATTCCAACCAGATTTAAGGGGTGGTAATTTCAGAACTAGAGTTAAGGTTAAAGAAGCAGAGTGTTTAAAAAAAAATAGATGATTAAAAGATTATAAGTGATGCTGTGTTTTTAACCATTTCAACAGTGTTTGTTTTTGAAGTATGGTGTTTTAAATTACTTACTATATAAAATGTGTGCAGTTGAGTTTTAAATGGATAATTATTAGTAATTTCTCATTGGTCAATTTTATGCATAAAAGGGCTTGGAAGAATGTGTTTGCACAGTTTCTGATGAAGTCTTTGTTGATGAAAACAGTTTATTAAAAACTTTGAAGCTAATTCAATGGTTTGGTTACTGACTACACTCTATTCCAGTGGTTTTCAGTGTTTTTTACCAACATGATAATCTTTACCACCCCTGACAAACTACTACAATGGTCACACTCTAAAATAATGAATAACCATAACAATAATATTTCCATTGGGTCAGATTAGAGATACGTAGGCCCTGCTCTGTACCCCTCATCACCTGCAGTGTACATACTGATAATATAGTTGATATGGTCCTGTCACAATTAAAACAATGCTATCGAAATGCCACCTTTTCTCCCCTGCTGCTCACATTTTCCTTTGTAAAAACATACATCTTCCATAACTGGAATACAGATTACCATTATTAGTCTTTCATACTGCCTAGAATAAGACTGAAGAAAACAAAATTTGCAGATTTGCATTGCTTGCAAACCCTCTTACGCACCATCGCATCCTGCTTAAGAAACTCAGTTGGCTATCTGTCACTGAAAGGTCAGCATACTTCCTAGGTGTACTAATATATAAAGTATGAAATGAAGGTTACTGTCCTCAATTTAAGAGCAAACTTCTACTCAGAGAGCAGTCATACTTGCTAAGAAATAATCAAGAAAATGTTTTTTTTCCTTGAGTAAGTGCCCTTTCAAAACATTTAGAGGAGAGTATGCCTTTTCTAGACTGGACCCTGAACTGACCGAACAAACTTCCTCCTAAGATAAAAGGCCAAGTTTCTGTACAAGAGTTTAAGTCATCCCAGGCTGGACATCTCCAATATTAGTTAAGTGCTTCAGGGACAATGGTTAGCAAGATATCTCAGCCCAGACTCTAGTATGACCAATATTTAATATGAGTGCACTCTGAAGAGAAACCAAATATTTTATTTAATGTATATAGTGTATATAATGTATATAGTCTGTAAACATTAAGCCCAGTCCTCACAACAATCATCTATTGCATCTCTTTGATAGACAGTTAAATTATCTTAAAATTATACATCTCCATGTCAAAGGGAATCCTGTTCTCTCCTCATTCATATGTCAGTGGAATTAATGATTCCCCTGGCAATGTAATTACTTCAACTATATTTAGGTAGTGTTTTATTAATATATGTTTTATTTTGTCTTCGGTTTTACCTCACTAAGTTTATTATACTCAAATTGTATAACTGTATTCAATCAAAAGGTAAATATAAATGGGTTTATAACTGATGCTGTAAATTGAAATTTCTGTACTCCTGCCCTATGGGCCTGTATCATGACTGTAAAGGGTCTTTGGACAAGCTTATGCTCCTGGTTAGCAAACAGCAAATAAATAAACAAAAATAAATAAAATTAAGGCAAAATGTATATTTTACTAATTAAAACCTACTACAGTTCACTGTCTGTACTTTACTAAAGACTTCTTGAGCCACTCAAAGTATTCTAACCAGTTGTTTCAAAATAAAAGGTAGAAATCCAAAGGACCACTGCTATATAAAACGATTGTGGATAGACTCTCCACCCTTTTTACCAGTCAAAATATTGAAATGAATACCATGCTCCTTGTTCACAAGGCAAAATGTATTATTGTGTACTGCACAGTGTAAGTGCTTCTTGCACATTCATTGCAGGATGTGTGATGATAGATCTGATATCAGTGCAATAAAACAATGTAAAAATTGTTATTTTTGTCTGCAATCAAACTTAACAAAGAAAAGAGATCAATAAAAATAAGTATTGTGTTACCTTCAGCAAGGACTGTGAGGGGGTGGAACACTCAATAACCTTCTCAACCATGGGCAATGATTTGAAGAGAAAAGGAAGCAGTCTAGTTGAGAAGACAGAGATTTTGCAGTGTGTTAAGAAGCTACCTAAGATTAGCCAGCTTGTAATGGCTGCACTGATATTTTAAA
Source organism: Protopterus annectens (assembly GCF_019279795.1). Classification (NCBI taxonomy): domain Eukaryota; kingdom Metazoa; phylum Chordata; order Ceratodontiformes; family Protopteridae; genus Protopterus; species Protopterus annectens. The sequence continues at coordinate 285,478,562 of NC_056730.1, read as the reverse complement.
ATCCAGACTGTCTGAACTTCTAAATGACAATGATAAGCTTCTGGAGGAAAAGCTGACAAATTAAAAGAGATGTTAAAGATGTGCATGGTCCTAAGAAAGTTGATTTGGGCAGTCCTACAGTGGTTCAAAATCCCACAAACATTGGTAGAATTAATTAGTGTAGGCTATGTACAAGGACCCGATGACTCATGTATGAACAGTGTTCAGTCTCACAGAGGAGTTCCCAGTGGGAGTGGATTTACATCAAGGTTCAGCTCTGAGACCACTTCTTTTCATACTGGTAATGGACGACATCAACAAACAGGTTGGAGAGGATATAGCAACAATGCTGCAGTATGCAGACAATGTGGCATTACAAGCATACTCTGAGGAAAAACTACAGCAAAGGATATGGGAATGGAATGCAAAACTGAAGACACATGGGATGAAACTGAGTACAGATAAGATGCGAAATCAGAAGAAGCTGGAAATTGACATAGAAGGGAAAATGAAGGAACAGGTTAATGATTTCAAGTATCAGGGGGTGGAGGAGAAAGGAAGTCAGAATGGAGAGGTAAAAGCTAGAATAAGAGATGCTGCAATCGCTTGGTACAGAGTGGCAGGGGTAGTGTTTGACAAAAGAATGGCAAAGAAACTGAAAAGTAAGGTGCACAAAATAGTGATGCAACCAGTAGCACTGTATGGTACAGAAACCTGGGCAGTAAAGGCAGAGCAGATGAGGAAGCAAAAGGTGATGGAAATAAAGTGCTTGAAGTGGGTGTTAGGATGCAGAGTGTGGGACAGGTGAAGAAATCAGGACATCAGAGCAGAGGTCAAGGTAGCTCCAGTTGCAGAGAAGGTCAAAGAGAACATATTAAGGTGGTTTGGGCATGTGTGCAGAAAAGCAGAAGTTAGTCTGGTGTAGAAGATTTAGGACAGACAGGGAGAAGGCAATAGGAAACGAGGGCATCTAGCAAAGATATGGATGGATTGTGTGAGAGAAGGCCTGTGGTAGTCAGGCGTGACAGATGAAGAAGGTAAGAAAGTGGCACTGAATCGAGTTGTTACAACACCCTGATCCCATGTAGAAAATGAGAAAAAAGGGTTCGATGATGATGATGATGATGTTGGAAAAGATGTGTAAGCAGGGATGTGTTAATGGTGAGGTTTCAGCAAGTAAGAGTTAAAAGGTAGTCATAAATTGTAAAGTCAAATTACTGGAGCTAAACAAGACTTCATCAGAACAAAAAGCATAAGTTGTCCTCTGCTTGCACAAACATCTAAGCAGCTGACATTGCTTTTGGAATGGATGATTTCAGAACCATAAATTGTTTGCTACATTGGCAGAGCATGAGGAAGGCTATTTGGTTTAAGTGATCACAGGGAGAAGAACTAAATGCTGTTATATTTGCTGCTGAACACTAGCCTACCAATGGGCTGTCTGGGTATGAAAACAGTAGCATTTTAAATTTGGTGAAACTGGTGTCTTCTTTAATTGTTTGAGCTTTGGCACACTGGATCTGAACAAAAAAACATATTTAGGCCTTAAGAAAAGCAAATATAGAATCTCTGTTAATCCTTTGAAAAATGGTTGGGTGAGGGAAATTGCCTTTGTTTGTTGTACAGAATTCAGCAAATCCATTATGCTTTTGTGATATAAGCCATATTAAGATACAAATGTACGGAAACAATGTGGATGACTAGGAATCATTCTCTGGCTGGTTAGTGCAGTGGGATAAAAAATGAAAAGGCAAGTAAGAGCATTACTGGTAGACATTGTTTTCCTGCACTTAAATGATGCAGATCTGTGTAATATCACCACATTTTTTTCTCTTAGCAAATGCAATCTTTGTGATTCAGTCTTTGAAATTACTACAGGAAGGACGCAGAGTATTCAATGTGTAATACCTTAACTCTCTTGTAGTGGAGGTCCATGGGATATATGCCAATGACCCTGAAGGATGTACCAGTGTTTCAGCTACATGGCTTCTGAATGACCGTGACTTCTTACTTTCACTTTTTTAAGTCTTTTCAGGTGCATTTAAGCCAATAAACCTAAATCCCACTAACTGTAGGCAAGCCATGTTTCACTTAGTTCTGTGCTCATCTGTATGGCATAAATGGATTGTTTGGTCATACCTTAGAAAAACAGAGCTTAAAACAAGCCTGATGTTCATAACATTAGTGTAATTGCAAAATATCCCAAAAAACATCCAAAACAAAGGATAAAAAAGGTCACCCAAACAAATCATTCAGTAAAAATTACCAGCTACTGCAGGAACCAGCCAAGGAAACGTAGCTAGGACAGCAACTCACGGCTCGATAGAGTTCACAAAATGTACGGGCAGCAACTGTTGTAAACCACCAAGTGAAAATACCAAGAGAAAATGTAGGGTAGTGTAACGTACTTCGCCCCACTAGTAAAAACTCCAAAGCACTGAATACACTAGGTTAGGTGCCCGTAGATGATATACAGAGATCAAACAAAACTCCACAGTCCCTAAGCACTGAACATAAATGCATTCGGAATGCATTTATGTTCAGTGCTTAGGGACTGTGGAGTTTTGTTTGATCTCCGTATATCATCTACGGGCACCTAACCTAGTGTATTCAGTGCTTTGGAGTTTTACTAGTGAGGCTACACTACCCTACATTTTCTTGGTATTTTCAGGTGGTTTACAACAGTTGCTGCCCAGACATTTTGTGAACTCTATCGGCTGAGTTGCTGTCCTAGCTACGTTTCCTTGGCTGGTTCCTGCAGTAGCTGGTTATCTTTCCTGGTTGTTTCAGTTGAACATTTTTGATTCAGTAAAAATTGCAAGAATGACTGAGAAAAGCTAGAGTCTTCATGTAATATCTCAAACTACCTGCAGTAGAGATCATTTGCATATATGCAATGGGCCTCCTCTACAAGAGGTTTCTCAAGGTCTGTGCGACCTGTTTACCATTTGGTTTGAACCTCTCCTCTAGAATAAATGAAGAAGGAATAAGGGATACTATATATATTCTAAAGCAGCATTCCGTGAAGGAGAATATCCTCCAAATCCTAGATTTCAGTGTACATATAAGTGCAACTGACTGTGCTAAAATTTCTGTAAATGTTGGATGCTGTTAAATTGTTGCACAGAAACTGGGACTGTGTTACTCCTGACAAAATGAATAACTGCTTCGCAGAATCCTTATATGCACTTCCTCATCTGAACTTATCAGAGCATGGCATGCACAGTGATTTCGGACTATCACACCTACCTTTTCCTCCACCGCAAACACCAACGAAAAAAGAGTGGATGCTGCTGAAGCCTTGTTTGCACTGTAGCGGCTAACTGAATGGGGGGGTTGATTTGTTTTACCTTCTTCTTGGTAGAGATGCTCCATGACTGACCGATGAAGATGATAAGTGAAACGATGATTCCCTGATTTCCAGATTGTGTCACCAATGCAGTCTATAGCTGCTGATCTACAGCAGTTACTCCTGACAATATTAAATGTGTAATAAAGCAGTAAGCAGAAATATTTAAAACATCTTGGGAAAGGTTTCAGCTACCACTGCATATATGGCAGCCTTATAAAGCACAAAAGCCGCAATATTGCAGTTCTAGAAAACACAAGAAAAACCTAGCAAAGCTAGAGTTTTCGTTGTGTGATACCTTAAACGTCCTTTAATAGAGGGTCATGGGATATATGCTAATAGCCCGACATCAAGTCTTTCAGCTATATGGCTTCGGAATGTTTAGCTCTTTATGGACAGATTCAAGTAGACAAAGCCAAAAACTACCAGCTGTGGACACACATTTTGGTCTTCTTATGACCTCATCAGCATAATATATTTGGACTGTCTGGCTATACTCTAGAAACACAGAGGGTCTTTAAACACAGCTGATGGCCATAACTACTAAGGTGTCTGCAAAATATCCCAATTAACAACTAAACCAAAAAGTAAGACGATCACACAGACAAACCAATTAGTAAAAAAAAAACATAAGAAAAACCTAGGAAAGCTAGAATTTTCACTGTGGGATACCTTAACCCTGCTGTATAGAGGCCCATGGGATATATACAAATAACCTCAAGTGTTTCAGCTGCATGGATTCTGAATGTCAATGACTTTTTACTTTTCCTTTTGAAGTCATAGAACATTGCAGTTCTGTTTTTTTTATTTTAACAAGTTACAAAGTATGTTGGCTGTGTCATCTGAGCACTTGTATGCCACTGAGGCTGCAACAGTGCAGCTGTGATTTTATTATTTAACAAGAGAAGTACTGTACATTATGTTACAGTACTCTGTAAAAAGGAGCAGTGATAAAAGCAGTAGGTATTGTCTGTAATCAGTAAAGCAATGCCACAACATATGACTACACATCATTGTCATTGTGTTCAAAACTGTTTTTGTCTGTATGTGAATGTGTTGTTCTGTTAGGTCTGCTGTCTGGTACATCAGCAAAAATATGGCTGCACAGTTACTGTAAGCAGGTGAAACTGTATAGCTGACCAGCTGCTTTACACACATATGCAGCAAACAACAGATTGT